>NW_017306756.1:656656-750846 GCF_000935625.1 Nanorana parkeri | reverse complement strand
CAGTAGAAAGGCATCATGGCACACTCACAAACCAGCATGTAAAACAACATGTCTCACCACTAAGGACAATGACAGAGGTTTGGATACACGTCTTCTGCAGAGGATGTGAAAGCCGCACTGCCGCGCCAAGGCACCTCTTATAGTGCGGTCCTAACTCTAAACTATGAGAGTCTCCATCTTGGAGCACATGGGGGCAGAAGATTTCAAATTGGGTGCAGGTTTGTCAGGAGGATGCCCAGCCTCCTTAAAAGCACAGAAACACACAAGGGATCCCGCACATCCCAATGGCAGCTGAGAAACCCCATGCGTCGCTGCACCAAATCGGTCAAGCAAAACAAACGACAAACGCACTCAACAATTTGTCACCAGTTATACAGTAAGGTGCACATGAAATGGGCTTTGAACAGTAAAACAGTAGAAAGGCATGACTGACATTCACACACAAAGCTTTTGTCAAACACAACAACAAAGTGATTATTTTTTACCCAGATCATAAAAAGCTGACAAATCTAAGTTTCTATTCACATAGAGAATACAGAGCTGAATTTGATTGTAGCTGACTGGATGTGTATAATGAAAAAATATATATGTACTATAGCAGTACATAGAAGTACCACAGTAGTAAATCACAGCCCATCAACATCTCTGGCCGGCCACTGTAGAAGCATGCTTTGTCCACTAGAGGTCGCTGTCTGATAGCTGCAAAAAGGGGAATTGTTTAAAAGAATTAGTCAACTTAATTCAAAACTTATTATTGATTTGATCTCTTTATAAAGAACTACCATCTATCAACAGCATTTTATAGAGCATTGTCACATCATTTACAGTCTGAGTGCTACTTAAAGGTACCATCCCCAATCCAATGCATTTATAATACTATAAGATATAACACTCCCATTCTCTAATGATACAATTATTTCCCTATGCAGCCATCACAAGTACATGAAATCTGCCACTAAGAGAGCTACAAAAAGAAGACCATGGTTTGTGTTTTCATCAATTACTTTTGCTTTTCCCAAGCTTTCTCTCTCTCTTTTCACCAACTGGTGACAATACAAGACACGTTATGCCCACAGTTACCCGCTGTTGATCCAGAGGAAGGCAAACACCCTATAAAGCATGGTTCAATTTGCTCCATCAGGGGAAAATTCCTTCCGGATCCCATAAGGCAACCAGATATTCCCCGGATTAGCAATCTCTGGTGGGTTTTTATTTATCTTGCTCTGATATTTTCAGCTATTACTCACACGTTGCATTCATTCAATATCAGATCTATTTTCAGTGCTGTCAGACATTTTGGCACAGGGGATTTGGTACATTGCACTGCACCCTTTGAATTTTCTGGATAATTTTGGCACTATTATAAGCAAATCATACTTTTAAACCATATCTAATCCACAAAACTAAAATGTTACATTATGCAGCTTTCCAGTCGTTAGATGTGGTGGCCTTTTTATTTATTTATTTTTTCCTATATTGATCTGGCGATTTTGATGGTAACATACTTCCTAGGATGACTATGCTCATACTTCCACACCAGGACAACAGAAACAAGATAGGGCCACAGAACCATTCCACTCTCATATATTCCATAACATAGAGGGGTGTGGATTTGTAATCCGCAGAGATAGCTGGGAATAACCATAAACAGCTCAGCAAGAGGGCACAGGAAATGATCAACTCACATGAGTTCTGACAAGATCAACAGGTATTTTGTTTTTAAACGTATCAAACAGACATAACAGAATGCTTCAGTGGTATACTCAACAGATCCAGAGGGACTAAATAAGAAACGTTCCTAGTTAGGGTTTAGATACACTTCAATTTTTTTAAATCCCCTTTGTTCAGGTCCATGTGTAGGTGCTGTCTGTAATGAGTTGACAACTAGGGATGAGGTGACAACTAGGGATGCACTGATAGGATGCATCGGTCCCAATGTTGAGCATTTGGCTGAGTACTGGTACTCGCCCAATCGCTCCGATGCCTAGCCCGATACTTGAGCTTCCGGTATCAGGAAGCCGGGCAGCGAGTCATTCCCGGCTTCCAGATTGGCCGGGAAGCTGGCTCCATGTTCCCTCGTCACTTGTGACGAGAGAGCATGGAGCCGACTTCCCGGCCAATCAGGATGCCGGGCAGCGTGTAATGACACGCTGCCCAGCTTCCTGATTGGTCGGGAAGCTGGTCAATCAGGAAGCAGGGCGCCATGTAACGACGCAGCGCCCGGCTTTCTGATTGGCCGGGAAGCCGGCTTAATGCTCCCTTGTCATCTCACGACGAGGGAGCATGGAGCTGGCTTCCCAACCAATCAGGAAGCAGGGCTTCCATGATTGGCCAGCAAGCTGGCTCCATGCGAGAAGCATGGGACAGCTTCCTTGTTAATCGGGAAGCCGGGTGGCGAGTCATTACACGCCGCCTGGCTTCCTGAATGGGACTTCTGGTTCTCGGTATTTGGTATCGGCGAGTACCGGAAAAAAAATACCAAAATACCGGTATCGGTGCATCCCTAATAATAATTCACTGAACCCATTATTCATCAATCCGGCTTTTCTGCCTGATAAACCTCAATTTAGCTGGTGGATAAATCAGGGACCTTATAGAATAGGACATTGTATATATGGTATGAATACTGGATACTGTATATTAACCTCAACAACTTAAATACAAATTCCTCTTCCAGAAATCTCCTCTGTGCACCAAAACTTAATTTTTTTCACTGCCTAAAATAATTAGAAAGAGAAGAAATGACTATTATGATAGTATTTGAAAATTGGTGTATGGGATATCTATCAGGCTGAGGATGTTTATCGTCTCCATATTCATAATACACTTTACCTACTACCAAATTGTCTTATATGGCCACATGGGAGTTAGACCTAAAAATGTATATAGACGTAGAAGGCTGGAATAAGTGGAATGAAAGAAAATATAGGGACTATTTATTGTGTTTTCTATTGAAGCCAACTACAAAGTTCTATCTAAATGGTATTTATCGCCAACCAAATTGTCCCAAATGTCTCACCGACATGATGTAGACAATGTCGGCAAATATACAAAGATCCAACGCATCTGGATTAGACTATGTTCCCTTGTTATATTCAGTGACCCATCTTAATAGACCTAAAAATGCATTCACAGCTGTACTCAATATACTATGAGGAGGTGATAGGCAACGGATGTAGGATCCCTCACCTGTGGTCCAGTTTCACCCATTGGGGCTTACTTGGTTATTAATAACCTATAACGGCCAAACTGACTTTTCACTGACTTGACTTCAGTTACTTTGAATCCGGTTGATATGAGATATTGAAATGTGCATATAAAATGTGGTCATTGCAGCGCTTTCTTAATTAGGACCTTCATTAGGCCAATCAGCTGCAGTACTGATTAGTTCTGCCAACTTTGAGGAGGACCGGAACGCAAACTGGCTCAGCATAGGCTGCAGCTCCTGGTACGCATAACCCATTGAGCTGAGGTTAATGGGGGGCATTAGAATTTCTGTTGATAAAAGTATAGTGGTCCATTAAGGAAGTGGTACCCAAAAGGAAGACTGTGGGCCACGTGCAGCCTGCCATCTCTCTATGTGTGGCCCACCGTGTGTTGGGCTTTATCCGCCATCTGTTGGGCACCTGTGATTCAAGCAATGCTACCCACTACTTCTGCTGCTTGCCCACATGGTGCCTGCTTTCCCTGGCCCTCTGCCAATGCCCTTTTCCACCCACTACTTGCAATGTCGGTCTATTGCACTCTGATCCGGTGGTGAAGCGGGGGCATGTATGCAGGTGGGAAGTTGGCGGCTTGGAGACTCATTCAGATCCAGTGACAGCCACTCTGTGATGACTGCACCTTCCTAACATAAGCCAGCCTGGGCGACATCAACAAAGTGAGAAAAACTTTTCGCATTTTTTTTACTGACCACCAATGTGAGGGGCCACCTAACCACTGATCACCTCTGATTAATCCATTGAGTCTTTGCAGTGTAGTGAAAGGATGAATAAAGTTCTTTCTATGGTCCGGCCAGACAAGACAGAACATTGACCCGGAATGTCCCCTTTGGGGTGTACGGGGCCCGGTGCACTGTGCACCTTTGACATGGCGGCTCTGACTATAACTCTACAAAGAAATAGATCTCTATTGTATTATGGGGATATCGGGCTCCTCTGTGACCTCACTGAATGGATTATCATGTCTCTGTGAGTGCAGATAAGAAGGAGGGGATTGTATTGTTGTATTGTTTACTGTAACCCCCCCCGTCCCCCAGGTGAAGGAGAGGTGGTCTGTCCTATATAAAGAGTCCTATCTCCTCTGACCCTCATACTCCTCCTGTCACACAGCGTCCAGGCAAGATGAAGGCCGCTCTCCTCTTCACCTTCTGCTGCGTCTATCAGGTTTTTGCTCGGCTGGGTAAATTTACCTCCATTACACCTATTTTATGATCATTTATCTCAGAGCAGCAACATATTTATTATTATTTATTACAGACATTTATATAGAGCCATCAATGTACACAGAGCTTTACATCCTGTACATTCACATCACTCCCTGCACCCAATGAGCTTACAATCTAATGTCCCTATCATACATACTAGAGGCTAATTTGTTCTGGAGCCAAATACCCTACTAGGGTGTCTTTAGAGTGTTTGGAAGGAAATCCATGCAAGCTCACAAACTCCATGCAGATTGGGGAGTATTTATGACAAATGTGCAGAGCCAATTATCCTGCTTTAAAGGCAATCTGTCATGAGAGAAATATGGAGGCTGCCATTGCTGGAACATGCTAGTCGCCAGGCTGTGACTTCAATACTTTGTGAGTTGCTAACCTGGAGCAAACATGCAATAAGAGCAGTCTGAGCTCCCGATGGGCTTACTTGTTCCAGGCCAGCGTCTCATAAACCCTGAAACCTGAGGATGAGCATGGCCACCAGGAAGGGGATAGCCCATGGCATCCACCATATTTCCACTATGACACGTTCGCTTTAATCTAATGTGAATATTATTGGAGCAAACCACATTCAGCAAACTGCAGCACCCCTAGCAGCCAATCAGAGCCCATTGTCTACTGCTTGTCTTCAGTATGTGAATTCTGATTAGTTGTTGTTGGTTACTGAAGTTTGCACTTAGTACTTTGCCCCAGAGCAGTGTGCTGAATCAGCATGTATGTGTTGCCCCTAGAACATCGGTCTAAAAGTAACATCCTGCGGGCCAATTGCGGCCCGTGATCCGGTACTATGTGGCCCGCAGCCAGCTGAGCTGCTCCTGTCAATCTCCAGCACTGAGATCCTTTCGGCTGGAGCTCAGTTCTGAGCTTTGGTGGAAAGGATGTATTATCTTTTTTTTATATGTGCAGTGGCAGTACTTTATATATGTGCAGGGGTAGCTTTTTTATATGTGCAGTAATAGTATTTTTTTATATGTGCAGGGGTAGCTTTTCTTTTCATATGTGCAGTGGCAGTATTTTTTTTATATGTGCAGTGGCAGTATTTTTTTGTATGTGCAGGGGTAGTATTTTTTTAATATGTGCAGGGGTAGTATTTTTTTCTTATGTATACGGGGGTGAGTGTATTATTTTATATATGCATGTGCATGGGGTAGTTGTTTCATGTGTATGGGGGGGAGTGTATTATTTTATATGTGCAGGGGTAGTATTATTTCATGTGTATGGGGTGGGGGTATTATTTTATTTGTGCAGGGGTAGTATTATTTCATGTGTATGGGTGGGGGTATTATTTTATTTGTGCTGGGGTAGTATTATTTATTGTGTAGGGGGGGTGAAGTATTATTTTATATGTGCAGGGGTAGTATTATTTCATGTGTATGGGGGGGAGTGTATTATATTATTTGTGCAGGGGTAGTATTATTTCATGTGTATGGGGGGGAGGAGTGTGTTAGGCTCCATTCACACCTGTATCTTTAGGTGCAATTAGGAATTCCTGCATCAGGAACTTGCATTTTCCTGCAGCAAGAATCCCTAATCTGGCGTTTACAAGGTGCGCTGTCACCCTTTGAAGTTAATGATCAGGTGACAGAAGCTGCATGTAAACACCTCCACACTGCATGTACACTCCTTGGACACATCAATTGTGCATCCAGGGAGATTGTTTGCTAACAGCATGTAATCATAACACATATCATTACATTGCAGCTTTTACATGCAGCTGGTGTCACCTGATCATTAACTTCAATGGCGGCCGCTTGTAAACGCCAGATTAGGGATTCCTGCTGCAGGAAAATGCAAGTTCCTGACGCAGGAATCCCTAATCGACCTATACGTACAGATGTGAGTGTGTGTGTGTATGGGTGTCCGTAGTACCATACCAGATATAGTAACATTTTATTTTGAAGTATGACATTTGGCAACCGGCCCCCATGGGAGACAAAAAAATTGTCGAGTGGCCCCCGGGTGATATGAGTTTGAGACCCCTGCCCTAGAAACTGTTTCATTTCAGATATGCTCATAGAACAAGCGTTGGATGTCAGTGTTCAGTACACGGCGATCACCTTCTTGTGTTTTCAATAATCGTTATTTATCATTATTTGTCTTCCATTTTTATCTTACAGTGTTACCTACAAGTGGAGACATCTGCACCCATGACTGTGGCACAATACAGCCATGTAAGTTACCAGAAATATGTCTAGTGTTACAATGTATCCAAACCTGAGAACAAAGATGTCATATATCGCAGCTTATCAGTATCGTATTGTAAGTTACTGTGCGTTGCGGTATCGTGCGGTAAAATGTGCGTTTTCCCTCATGTTACCGCAATGCACAGACGTGAATCTGGCCCAAAGATAATACAGGAAGACGGGAGAACTTCCTTCAATACAATCCGGCAGGGGGGAGTGTGAATCCTAAAAGCAGCTGAACAGAATTATATCCTAGTAAAACGTTCCCGTGTATCTATAACAGCTGTGTGTAGCAGTTTAGCTTCACAATGACGATGGAAAGGAAGATATTTATCTTCATGTCCTCGGATTCCCCCGACAGCCGGATATCGTCTGAATCATCTTCTAGGATTTCAGTAGAAGGATTCTTATTGCCCCTTCCTGGGGTTCTAGATTGGTATGAGGAATTTAGATGAGTCAAGTACAAACTCTCCCTATAGGTCAGCAGTGGGCAATTTCAGCACTCTAGCTGTGATGAAACTACAAATCCCATCTGTCTCTGGGATTCATGCTTATGGCTTTTAGTCTTGGAATGCCTCATGGGACTTGTAGTTTTACCACAGCTGGAGTGCCGCAGCTTACCTACCTCAGCTATAGGTCTTTAAGGTTTCCATTCATTATTGGACCCGTTGGATGAGTATGATCACAGGTAAAGTTCATGTAAACCCCAACAATGGTTTTCTCTGATATTTTCTTCCTTTTTGGTTTGTTAAATATCCCATTGGAAGTGTTTGGTTGTATCTGTTAAAAAAAAACTGTACCACTGCTGAACAAAGATCCCAGTCAGTGCCTAGATCAATTGTGTGGACAACAGAACACCTCCACTTCCACGTGTTTTAGGGATAAAAAGAAGGGGAGGTGTTCTGTAGTTCTAAAACACTTCTAGTACAGGGAAGTGATTGTGTGTTGTCCCTTTATAACAGTTACTGGCAGGACCAACAGGGCAAAACAAAGGAGAACAAGCCTAAGAACTGGAGAGCTGCAATATATAACATTGTTGCTGTTGGGTTCAGATACATTGTATAACAATACACAGAACCATTTATAGGTCATGTAGAACATTTCTTTCACAATGGATACGGCTTCCTTCTTTTCCTATGTCATATTTCAGCCTGGTGAGGGGCTGAGGAGCTTTTCCTCTCTGCTATTGGACCAGAAGGAATTTATCGTCCCCTGAAATAACAAATCTTTTCTTTTTTCCAGATCTGACACCTGAGGGTTCTGGTGAAACAGGGCCAATCATTGGACAGGACCAAGTAGAAGAGGGTTCTGGTGAAACAGGGCTAATCACTGGGCAGGACCAAGGACAAGAGGGTTCTGGTGAAACAGGGCCAATCATTGGACAAGACCAAGGAGAAGAGGGTTCTGGTGAAACAGGGCCAATCATTGGACAGGACCAAGTAGAAGAGGGTTCTGGTGAAACAGGGCTAATCACTGGGCAGGACCAAGGACAAGAGGGTTCTGGTGAAACAGGGCCAATCATTGGACAAGACCAAGGAGAAGAGGGTTCTGGTGAAACAGGGCCAATCACTGGACAGGACCAAGGACAAGAGGGTTCTGGTGAAACAGGGCCAATCATTGGACAAGACCAAGGACAAGAGGGTTCTGGAGAAACAGGGCCAATCATTGGACAGGACCAAGGGCAAGAGGGTTCTGGTGAAATAGGGCCAATCACTGGACAGGACCAAGGGCAAGAGGGTTCTGGAGAAACAGGGCCAATCACTGGACAGGACCAAGGACAAGATGGTTCTGGAGAAACAGGGCCAATCACTGGACAGGACCAAGGACAAGATGGTTCTGGAGATAAGGGGCCAATCATTGGACAGGACCAAGGACAAGACGGTTCTGGTCAAGAAGAAGAGAGTTCTGATACCGTATTCCAGGACAACCAAGCGGGTTCCACCATTGACCAAGTCTCAGGGACTGCACCCGCCAATGAGAATAAACGTCTCCGATGTTGGTTAATAATAATATGTTTTTCTTAAAAAGTTAAAAATGTATAGTTGAGCTTTTTATATTGTTCATTTTATATTGTCTTTGCATCGTTCCTGTATTCCCCGTTCCCTTTTCTTTTTGAATAAATGTTTTTTCTGCTTTTTACTTATGTGTAAATTTTGTTGTTGTTTTAGATTAACATTTCTTTCTGGTTTCTATTCCTGTCTCTATTGTGGAGAGTTTCTTTCATAACTTGTCCCTGTGATGTCAGTCCTAGAAATGGGTTGTACGCCCGTCTGTGGGACAGGAAGGGAAAGACAGCAAGAAAAACTTCTCAGAAGTTCCAACTCTTCCTACTCTACTAACAGTAAGGGATAGTTATCAGAACTGGAGCAGACAGAATCTAGAGCAGTTGCTCATGACAACAAATCAGCTTCTCTCTTTCATTTTCAAAACCTAACTGAACAACCCGGAGAGAGAAGCTGATTGGTCGCCATGGGCAAGTTTTTGTCTGCTCCAGTTTTGATAATTTCCACCCAATGTGTTTTTGGAGCTCAGAAATTTTTGATAAAAAAGAGGGGCTCAAGCAATATGCATTAGGGATGCACCGATACCGATACTAGTATCAGTATCGGTGCCGATACCGAGTATTTGGGCGAGTACTCTTACTCACCAAAATGCTCCAATACTTACCCCCAATACCGGAACTTCCATTCAGAGGGAGATTTCCTCTAACTGGAAGTGCCACGAGGGAACATGGAGTCAGCTTCGTGGCCAATCAGTAAGCTGGGATATGCTAATGACCCGTCTCCCGGCTTTCCAATTGGCCAGGAAGCTGGCACCATGCTGATTGGTTGAAATGCCAGATTCCCGGCCAAACAGCATGGAGCCTGCCAAACAGTTGGTTCAATGCTAATTGGCTGGGAAGCCGGCTTTCCGGCCAATCAGCATGGAGCCGGCCAAACGTCATGGAGCCGGCTTCCCGAGCAATCAAGAAGCTGGGCACCAGGTAATGATTTGCTGCCCAGCTTCCTAATTGCCTGGGATGCGTAGGAGTCTATTGGGTGATATCACCCCACTAGCGGAACACCAAACCAGCCACTGCTGTGAAGGGAGAGAGAGAGAGCATAAAATAAATTATTTCGTTATTATTTATTACAGGTATTTATATAACACCAACAATTTACGTAACATTTTACATATTGTTCACAGCAGTCCCTGCCCTTGAGGAGCTTACAATCTCAGATCCCTAGCTCACATACCAGGGACAATTTAGACAGGAGCCAATACACCTATTAGCATGTCTTTGGAGGGTGGGAGGTAACCCACCCAAACACAAGGAAATCATGAAAACTTCATACAAGTAGTGTCCTGGTTGCAATTTGAATAGAGAACCCCAGTGCTGCAAGGCAGAAATAATTAACCAATGAGCCACTGTGCATAAAATGTTTTTATCCCAATGCATTTTTTTTACAAAGAAAAAGACATTTTTGTGGAATAAAGTTACTAGTTCAAAAGAAAGTGGCTTTGGCGTGGAAGAATTACAAACGTTTGTGTCCAGGGCCGATCGTCACCAGGTAATCACAGCAGGTCGGATGTCAGGGATCTGAACACCTTAAAGGTGCCCATACACTGCTCGATTCTCGTACGAGAATCGGGCGAAATCCCGCGATCGTACGAGAATCGAGCAGTGTGAGCGAAGACGTGCGACCGTTTCTACTGTACGGTCGCACGTCTTTTGTCGAACCAACATGCTCGAAAACCCGCCGAGAATCGTACGATTGTCGGCGGGTTTCTAGCCTGCTCGTCCGATAGCTGCGGAACGGGCCGGTGTGCGCACGCGCACACTGCCCATTCTGCATTGCGGTCATCGGAAGCCCGCCCCTCAGCGGGGCGGGCTCTCGATGATCGCAAGTACGATCTGCCCGTCCAAGGTGGGCAGATCGTACGAGCTTTCAATAAGCATACGACCATCGCAAGACAAAAGTCTTGCGATGGTCGTAAGGTGTATGGGCACATTTAGGTGGCGCTGGAGGTGATCCAGCAGTTCCAGTGCTCCCCTGCAGGTGTCTCCAGGCAGCCACTGGCTGTCAGAGACCTGAGCGCCTCCAGGTGGCACTGCGACTCTGGAACCAGGTCCTGCACTTCCAGGGCTCACCTGCAGGTGTCAGCAATTAGGCACCACCTGATGCTGATCTGGGAGGGTATTTAATCCCTCCCTGCAGTGAGCCTGGTGCCACAGTATTGTTGCCATTACCTGAGTCCTGTTCTCTGCGTCCTGGTGCCTCCTTGTACCCTGACCATTGGTCCGTGGCTCCCCTTGTGTTGCCTTGCTCCCCAGGTTCCCTTGCCCTGTTACCTTTTGTGTGTGATTATGTTGTTTTGCATTTTAGTTGGCTATTATTAGTTGCGTGTGGTTACTTGTTTTCAGTGTGTGGGATAAGATACAGGTGAAACTCGAATAATTAGAATATCGTGCAAAGTTCATTTATTTCACTAATGCAACTTAAAAGGTGAAACTAATATATGAGAGAGACTCATTACATGCAAAGCAAGATAATTCAAGCCGTGATTTGTCATCATTGTGATGATTATGGCTTACAGCTCATGAAAACCCCAAGAACCCCAAATCCACAACCTCAGAAAAGTAGATTATTACATGCAATCAATAAAACACGGATTGTACATAGAACAATATCGGACCTCTGAAAAGTACAAGCATGCATATGTACTCAGTACTTGGTTTGGGCCCCTTTTGCAGCACTTACTGCAATTACTTTTGCACGATATTCTAATTATTCGAGTTTCACCTGTGTATACTCATAAGCATTATCTGGTGTGGTCACACATTTGGTCCTCCCGCATAGATACCTGTATGCGGTGTGGGGACACCCGTGCACGGTATCCTGACATCGGAATTCGTAGAAACCAGATGATGTTTCATTATAGCGTTCAGTTCACAACAGCACTTGATGTCTATCCAAACCCAAAAACAAATGTGTAATATAGTGCAGCTTACCAGTCCTTACCAGTCTTTATTTAACCCCTTCATGGCTGAGCATGTTTTCAGTTTCTGTTCATAAATGACTGACACGCTTTTTAAATTTTTGCTGTGTAATTCTTCCACAGCAGTAATATACTTTCTTACTAAATGTACCAACACATATTATATATTGTTTTTTAGAGGATAGGGCGATATAATTATATCCAACATGTGTACCTAACGCCTCACTTAGTAAGAATAAAATATAAAAAAATGAGGAAAGAAACATAAAGAAAACACCTTTTTCACAAGTTTTGATTATTATTTTTGTAGAATTTTTTTTATAATAATTATAGTATAAAATATATTTATATATAAATGTATTTATTTTTTTTACACTTTTAATGTCAGTTTAGCTTGATAGTTCAGCTTGATTAACTTTTTTTAAATTTTTGGTTAATATTAGGCTGCTCCAAATGTAGGTACAGCTAATAATAACCTTAGAGGCTGATCCTGACAGCATGTCAGAATCGGATCTCACTAAAGGTTTCTGATCGTGCCTAGACGTGCCATCAGAAGTGATACATTTCAGGCGCAGAGATACATTGTAACATTGTGCCTGAAATGTATCATACGGCTTCATAGACATTGGGCCAGTCTATGGAGCTGTCAAACGAATAGCAGAAAGTGACTCCCTCTGCTACCTCTCTGCTATCTTCAGCTGTCCAATACGGGATTGCTATTTAGCGATCCGATATTTGTATATCACGGCTTAATTTTTTCATTAATGAAAGAAAGAAGCTTTTACAAAAGCTTAAAGGAGAACTA
The DNA here is from genome assembly GCF_000935625.1 of Nanorana parkeri. Taxonomy (NCBI): domain Eukaryota; kingdom Metazoa; phylum Chordata; class Amphibia; order Anura; family Dicroglossidae; genus Nanorana; species Nanorana parkeri. The sequence goes on along the minus strand of NW_017306756.1, from coordinate 738,440 downwards.
TGGAGTCAGGGCTTTTCCCCATAGTTCTCCTTAGGGTAAGGAGGACACAAACTAGCGTCCTCCCATCACCCTAAGCTCAGTATACTGCAAGCTACAGCTCGCGGTATACTGAGACGCCGGAGCGGATCCCGACATCAATGTCGAGACCCGCCCAGCTGCGTGAGTGACAGCTGGCTCTGCCTATCTAGAGGCAGAGCCAGCTGTAACCGCCCCCTCCCCCGTCCGTTCCGCCAGTCAGCGCTGACAGATCGGAGCGGGAAGAGGGGAATCCAGCCCTCCCCCGTCACAGCAGAGAGCCGTGACAGGATCGAGAGGCGAGCGAGCGCCGGTATGTGTTCTCTCACCTCCCGATCTACTGAGCCGACCTGTGACAGTCTCATTGTCACAGGTCGGCTAGAACTATGAGGTGAGTGAAAAGCACTCCCCTCATAGTTCTCCTTTAACTTGTAGTTCCGGCCTCCATTGAGCCCTGCATGTGCGGATGGATCCATGCTTACATCTGTGCACCTACCACTGCTGCCACATGTGCACTTAATTTGCTGTATTTTATACTGCTGGCAGCCTGGATGGAATGTATAGTCCTGGATGGAGTGTCCTAGCAATACATACAGTGATGCAGAATAACTCCATCAGCTACACAGAACTACAAAATAATCACCCGGTATGTGTTCACTCACCTCGCGATCTACTGAGCCGACCTGTGACAGTCTCATTGTCACAGGTCGGCTAGAACTATGAGGTGATTGAAAATCACTCATCTCATCACACATGCATGGTAGAATGGAGTTCTTTAAAAATAAATGATACTTTGTCCTGAGGTTTATGTGTGTCTGTAAGACTCCCTTGTGGCACAGTAAATACAGAGAATGTAGTGGGTGCAAGGACTGTGCAGTGTGTACTGTAAATAGGCTCAGACCTCATTCAACCAAAGCCCTTTAAGCTACGGCCAATATTACGAGCAATGTAACCATGTAAATTTTTTTTATTACTGTGGCACATGCCACACGTCACCTGCACATCATTGTGTCCTTTTTCCTCATAGTCTACTGTTAACAACCACCCTGGGTAGTAGGGTGTAGTAGCCAGTGCAGGCTACACATATGGGGAAGGTTAGGCTGGGTAAGGTGTACCTATGTTTCCCTTTAGAATGTTTGGGGCAATGCGTTACTATAGGACACAGCAGTGACGTAGGAGGCCGGCCTATGGAACCACTGAGCACAGAGGGGGGACGCAGGCATTCGACAAACCTGGAAGTGTTGCATTATGCAAAATCTTTAGTCTGCGGTTTCTTTTCATTAGTGGAAGGAGCAGCAGCACACACAGCAGGAAAAGTGACTATTCTGTGTCTTCTTTACAGGGAACAGTTGGTGCTGAACATTTGTTTTAACATGAGTCACCTTAAAGTGTATTTCCATTTTTGCAGCCAAATTGGGATAACACCCGTACAGATCCGTGCTGCAGATGGATCCTGTCTGCGTCCGAGCAGCGACACCTGCAGCACAGATCTGTACGGGCCGGCTGTTAGTCATGTGAATGAGGCCTAAATGTAAGTTTAAGATTATTTGTTTTACTTTTTGGAAAGCTTGGTGGAGTTATGATAATTTGAGCAAAAGCAGAGGTTTTGCCTGTGATATTGCAACTTGCAGGTGCAAAACTATGGGTTCCAGCCAGGGGTTCATAGCTTAATGAATAGAGCATGAATAACTAAAATAACATTTTTTTTTTCCATTGCTGAATAGTGATTATATAAAGTAAAGATTCATTCATCTTTGACAATGCTGTATTAATATGTCATGGGGTCGGCAGTTAGTCGTGTGAATGATGGTTTCCTACACAATTCCATCTATCGTGTTTCCCCGAAAATAAGACCTAGTTGCTTAGAGAGCTGCGGCCGGGCAGTAAACTACATTTCCCAGCAGGCAGCGGCACAGCACGGCAAGGAAGTATGGCCAGTGGGGTCGGGGTGAGGTGACTGAGGGAACTTCTGACTGGAGGTCCATGCAGTCCAGCCTGGCGACGAGAGAGGTGGCTCCCTGGCGGGGATCCCACAGGGAACTGTGGACGGCATCAGAGAGGAGAGCTCCAGGACAGCTGCAGCCTGCAGGTATTTTGGCACTGTGTGTGACAGTATGTAAAATAAGACATCCCCCGAAAATAAGACTTAGTGTGTTTTTTTTGGGAAAAAATAATATAAGAAAGTGTCTTATTTTCGGGGAAACACGGTATTTCCTATCCATACGCCATCTTGTGGCCTTTTTTCAAATTGCACGTTGTGACTAATCAGCATTTTGTGGTGTATTGTGCCATTGCGCCACACCTGCTACATATCGCCGTGAACGTCGGAGCATGAGCAACAATTCTAGGGCCATCAATCACTGTTAACACTAAACTGATGAGCAATAAAAGCTTTTAAAGCGTCGCCTATAGCCAATTTTGGCTATAGTAATTTTTTTTTGCAATTTCGCAGGCATGCACATTCTTAAAGCTTGACATGTTTGGTGTCTGTTTACCCGACGTGACCCCCATCTTTTATATTTTACCAATAATGTGGGTAATAATAAATGTTTCATAACATAACATAGTGAAAACTGTTTTTTATTTCAAATTTTTCAGTACTTTTCTTGTTATATAGTAAAATAATATACATATAACCGGTGGTGATGAGATACCACCAAAAGAAAGCTATATCTGTCCCCAAGAAATGGTATAAAATTCATTTCAGTACAGCGTTGCATGACGGAATAAATGTCAGTCAAAGTACCGCAGCGCTGAATGCTGAAAAATGGCCGGGACAGGAAGGGGGTTTAACACCGTGGACTTCAAGTAGTTAAACAGTGGATAGTACTTTCCACTAGTTCTAATAATCATTATTTTCTGTTTTTTAACCAAGGTGGAGCAAATTATATATCGGAGCCTTTCAGAGACATCAGCAGAATGTCAGTGGTGTGGAACTATTTTAAAATTAACAAAGGGCAATGCACGCATGGCAGTCTGCAAACTTCATCTGATGCCCCAGGTGAAGTCAATTGTGATGTAACGCGTAGGGCGGAGTCTTGCAGACGTGGATTGGAGATTGCATGGTCGGCAGCACATGGAGAGAGAGTTGTCGATCATGCATCATACTTGAAGTTTTATGTCTACTTTCCTCATGTGAGTAGTTTTTTAATAAAGGAGTCTTTTACATTTACGGTGTTACATATATTGAATAAATAGAAGCAACAATACCAGATCGCGAGGCAGATTCGTGGCGGTGTGTGCAGCGCTGCAAGGCAGAGGCCGCATACATGCTAAAGTAAATCGAATAAAACGAAAACTTGAACTATGTAGCAAGTCGATGATGAGTAGTGATGGGCTCGGGCGTGTTCGCAAGCACCTCGTGCCGAGCCCGCCAGGAAACCGTCAGCGCGCAGGGCCAATCATAGGCATTGAGACATTTCCCCGATCTCTGCAGCTGCGGACCGGGAACATGTCTCAGTGCCTGTGATTGACCCTGCGCGCTGACGGTTTCCTGGCGGGCTCGGCACGAGGTGCTTGCGAACACGCCTGGGCCCATCACTAATGCTGACGTCATTTTCTGTGCAACGATTGTGGAGAGACGGCCTTTGAATAAGATCAATTGGAGATCCTATCAAGCGATTTTAGACCTGCTTAGGTCTACTTATAAGTAGTGATGGGCTTGGGCGTGTTCGCAGCGCCACGTGCCCAGCCCGCCAGGAAGCTGACAGCACCGCAGCGCCAATCACGGGCACTGAGACATTTCCCTATCACTGCAGCTGCGGACCGGGATAATGTCTCAGTACCTGTGATTGGGGCTGTCAGCTTCCTGGCGGGCTCGGCACCTGGAGCTGCGAACATGCCCGAGCCCATCACTACTTATAAGGTGAGCGGCCCACTGAGAGGGGGGAGCACCTGGGTGATAATTGGAGTTGACGTATGGACTTTGTATAAGGAACTTTCACAGTGGAAGGATAAAGAGTGTGGTGCACTTGGGACAAATATTGAGCACTTTACACGTGTGATTCTACATTTTGTGCACATCGGAACACGGAATATAGGACTGAACTCTCCAGAGGGATATTATTTATAAGAAGAGAAATTGTGAACACTTTGATTGCATGTATTATTTAGCACTTATTTACTATAGAGATTTGTTTATTTATTGTTCAAGATAAAGCGCAGCACAATTATTATAATTTGACACAATCAGAGGGTTACACTTCTTCAGGCCCGGCGCTACCGCACGGCAAGTCAGGCGGCCGCCTTACGGCGCTGCCATGTGAGGGCGGAAAAAACAGGGCATTTTGAGAAGTACTTGTATTTGTCAAAATGCCCCGATGTTTGCGCTATGTTTTTTTTTTTCACTTACCTTTGGTGCGTGAGAGCAGCGGCGAGTCAGCGCTGGTTCAGTGGGAGGAGCTCCAGGTGGGGTCCTAATTTAGCTGGCCGGCGACTGCCTGAGGATCCCGACACGCGCGGCACCTCAGGCAGTCGCCGGCCAGCTAAATTAGGACCCCACCTGGAGCTCCTCCCACCGGACCAGAGCTGACTCGCCGCTGCTCTCACGCACCAAAGGTAAGTGGGGGAAAAAAAAAAACATAGCGCAAACATCGGGGCATTTTGAGAAGTACAAGTACTTCTCAAAATGCCCTGTTTTTACAGGGGGTTGGGGAGGGGGGCGCAAAAAATGCACCTTGCCTGTGTAGGCACGAATTCTAGCACCGGCCCTGCACTTCTTACATTGCTTGCAGCTATACAGGCTTTGGGGCGAGGTGCTATTTGTCAGATGTTATCTTGCCGCAGACACACGACCCAGTGAAGAAGCACATTTCCAGCATGTTGCAGAAGGAGATGAAGGCAATTAGCTTCACCACTGACATTTGGAGCAGCAGTGTGAGTCTCTCATCAGCTTAACAGCGCAGTGGATAGATGGTGATTTCTCTCTGCAACAAGTGATGCTCCACGCCAAAAAATTTCAGGGCTCTCACACCGGTCAAGCAATAGCAATAATGCTCGAAGAAATGCTGGAGACTTGTGCGATTCCCAAAAAGTCTGTTCACGTTGTGGTCCTCGACAGTGCCAAAAACATGATCAAAGGCATGGAAGATGCTGGACTTCCTAGTATTTCATGTGTGGCACATACACTGCAGCTGGCTGTCTCTGAGGGCCTGCTATCACAGCGCAGCATTGCAGAAGCTGTGGGAGTCGGCCGCAGAATAATCGGCCACTTCAAGCATTCCAACCTGGCATATTCTCGGCTACACTCGGCTTTTATGACACCAAAATCGGGAGGGTAATAGACACGGACTTAGACACTATAACATTACAGGAGGACCTCAAATACTATGTTACTATGTAAGAATGGCATCAGCTATAGAGGACTACAAGTCCCAGCAAAGCATTTTTATAGTGGGGGGGGGGGGGCTGGGGGGATTCTGCATAGCTGACTTTTATTATAATGTATTGCTGGGACTTGTAGCCCTCTATAGCTGATGCCATTCTGCATTCTCAAGGCGGCTGCACTGGTGACTAGTGCCCATACAGGTCTATAAATATTGTTTGCACAGCAAAGTGGCTGTGCGAATAGTTTATAAAACAGCCCCATAATGAAGAAGAACTTCCCTTTTTTACTTTCATAGGCCTGACACTGAGGAGGAGGGGACAGACTCCTTTAACTTTGCCCTCAAGTTTTTGTAATTACAGTTTTGAACCAAGCCACCTTGCCAATATTCTTTCCAAGGCATCTATAGGCTTAGTATGTTTGGCATGAAGAATTATTTTTGCTATTACAACAGGTAGAAGCTCTCCATAAGAATGAATGTTGACTGCAAAGCATATGGGCAGGCCCAGCAGAGAAGATTTTGACAACCAGCTTTGTGGAGCCAAGAAGCTGCATAGATCATATCTAGCTGTATTGGGGACAAGCGAGTATAAATCTGGCAGGTGGTGCTGGATGCCAATGTTTACATTTTTTTTTTTGCCCCATCAGGGAGACTTCCCTTCACTTCCTGTCCCATAGACACAACAGGAAACAAATGGAAATCTCAACACACTGAACATAAATGCATTCTTAGACAGTTGTCAACGGATCAGGTGTCCCCACTGGAAAATTTTCCCTTACCGCCCGTTTCAGTGACAACTTAAAAGTTTAGATTTTTCCTCATGTTCTCTTTTGGTTACAGGGTTCAGCAGGACATATAGAGAGGGTGAATCTTCCCAGGGGGGACACAGGAGTGTGAGGTGCATAAGAGAAGGCAGAGACATTAATTTCCTATGTCAGAATTAAGTATCCTCTATGGAAAAATGTATCATCGCCCATTCAGGGCAAAGCCACAGATCTGCTTTAAAACTCTGCATACCGTGCACCATATTCTTCACTCCTTGCTGCTCCGTTTTGTGCCAGGAGGCAGAGGAAATGTCTGGCATATCCTGGTACGAAGGTGCATATGACTCACCCATGTGACTACGTTGTGCAAGTCAACACTTTGACTGGGGAGTCCATAGCCCTGCAAGATCTATGACTTTGGGCATTTGTAGCTTACCCAGGGCTTTCCATTCACTGCTGGCAGCTGTACGAAGTGTTGGGGAAGCAAAAGAAAGGTAAGTATGTGATGATGGGAGGTCTGCATTAAACTGACCCTGTTGCTTACCCAATATGAGAAGTGTACAGATTTACAGTAGGCATCTGGACATACAATTTGTAGCGCTTATGCCCAGACACACTTTACAATATCCTTATGTTCAGCACCACTGCCAACTCTGGTACACGCATGTAGTCAGGTTTCCTCGATGGCCAAGAGAGATGTGCCCACATTAAATTGCAGGGTGCTGTGGCCTGTTTTGGGTTTTTTTGTGGTATTATATGTCAGAACAAACCATTTTTAATGTAAAATCTGTGTAATACCATAACTGATAATATCTAAGATCAGGGTTAGAGGTTATGTTCCTTTTAAGAGTAGGGTTAAGGTGCAGGTCACATTCAAGGTTACATTTAGGACTTCAGCATAGGAAATTAGGTATAAGATGTAGGTTGTGGTTAAGTTTAGGAGCAACTTTAAAACTCAGTGTTGTGTATTACTCTGTATTGGGGTTTTGAAGTGTCAAATTCATTCTTGGGTGTAATCCAAGAAATGTTGGTGACTTTTATGGACATATTCAGGACAAGTTCAAGTAATACTAAATATGCCGAGTTCTTACTTACTGGGGGGCAAAAAGGGAAATCTTATCAAGTCAATACTTCCTTTCATGAGGCAGAATATTAATTGTTAGTGAATCTTCACACCAGTTCACAGACATCAGTAACTATGAGGGGAGAGAGAGAAGGAAGAGAGGGGGGATAGTGAGTGGGGAAAGAGAAAGCGAGCAGAGAAAAGGAGGAGAGAAAGCAAAAAGAGAGAGGGGAGAGAGCAGTGAGAGGGGGGAGAGAGAGTGGCATGAGTGTGGGGAGAGAGTAGGGGGGGGAGCAGGGGGGGAGAAAGAGTGGTATGAGTGTGGAGAGAGAGGGGAGGAGAGATGGGGGAGAGAGAGCGGATAGAGGTGAAAGAGAGCGGAGAGGGGGAAGAGAGCGGAGAGAGAGAAGAGAGAATGGAGAGAGGAAGGAGAGAAAGCGGAGAGAGGTGGGAGACAGGGGGGAGAGCAGAAGGGGGAGAGAGCGGAGAGAGGGGGGAGAGAGAGCAGGGAAAGGGGCAAGAGACAGTAGGGAGAGAGAGTGGCATGAGTGTGGGGAGAGAGTAGGGGGGGGAGCAGGGGGGGAGAAAGAGTGGTATGAGTGTGGAGAGAGAGGGGAGGAGAGATGGGGGAGAGAGAGCGGATAGAGGTGAAAGAGAGCGGAGAGGGGGAAGAGAGCGGAGAGAGAGAAGAGAGAATGGAGAGAGGAAGGAGAGAAAGCGGAGAGAGGTGGGAGACAGGGGGGAGAGCAGAAGGGGGAGAGAGCGGAGAGAGGGGGGAGAGAGAGCAGGGAAAGGGGCAAGAGACAGTAGGGAGAGAGATGAGAGAAATCTAAACAGGATCACACAACACACACAGAAACAACCTGCCAAACCCTCTAACACTTTCCCACTATTTAATTATGTAATTGGCAATATACACTGAGTGGCCAGATTATTATGACCACCCCATCAGTACTTCGCTGGGCCGCCTCGTGACTCCACGAGATGGTGAAAGGTGATGCGAGGAATCTGACACGGCACTGTTGCCCTTCTGTTGTCTTGTACCAGTCTTGCCACTCTCCGTTCTGCCCTAACATTGACTAGTCGCTGACGGCCACAATTCGCACGTTCAGACCCAGATTTTCGGCTGACAGTCCGGTCTTTAAACACTTTAACAATGAGCCCCTCTTGAACATTTAACAAATTCTGCCGTTTTGCTGATACTCGCTCCATGGCTCTGAGCGCCAACAATCATCCCTCGTTCAAAGGCTGTTACATCGCGCTGTTTCCCCGTATCTTCAGAAACAAATCACTTCTACTGTCGTGGTAACCAACCCGCTTCCCTATTTATAATGGTCTGGCCCTCTAGCAACTTCAGCACCAAATTATAGCTAATTTGCCTACAAATGTCAGGTGGTCATAATAATCTGGCCACTCAGTGTAGGTGCATTGTACTGACTGACAATTAGATATATCAGTGAAGGAGGTAATCTTAAAATCTCAGTTGAAGATGCAGCCTTTTCCCCCTAGGCAGGAAGGCCTCTCAAGGACCCTTCCAGAACAGGGCTCAGCCATTTTGTCAGAGACTGGTCTATACTCCTTATTGCATAATCACGAGAAGACAAAAAAGATAGAACCCCTTCTATCCACCTTCTTTACAGGACTCTGGAGCTCTCTCAGTACAGTGACTGGTGGATGGCACAATACAGAAAATCCCCAAACCCAGTATTCCGCAAGAGGACTTTGCAAAGATACAAACACACACACACACACACACACACAAAAAGGAAGGAAGGAAGGGGAACTTCCTCCCTGGACCCCTATTACCATCAACTGTCACAAAGTATCAAACACAGACAACAATCTCTTCTGTTACTTTTATTGATACATTTGTGCAGATATATGGACCATCACCAGAATGATATGGAATTAATATTACACTAAGAAAGAGAAGTTTAAAAGCCAAAACAGATCACAGACAGGAAGTCTATATGTAGAAGCTTTCTCATCACCCTATTATCAGTTATTTAATTCTAATGCCTCTACCTCCTCTATCAGCCTACCAGATCCTGGTTTTCATATCAAGGCTCGACAATGAAAGGAAGATTTGGAATGGTCATTATGGAAAAAGCTGACTGGTCATCTTTCAGGTAAATTTAAGGTCATGTAAAAAATAAAAACACCAATAAGCACATCCCATGGAAGCTGTTACATTTTTCCATGTATTTGAACAGGAAAACATTAGATATCCATTCAATGGCCACGGATAAATGTGACATGCTTGAATAACAAGAAGGGGAAAATCTGCCTTCTCGATCCTTTATTTAACAAAAATATCAATGGTGTGCTGTTGAAAAAGTAAGTACACCCTTGGCCTCAGAAGAAGGTTACTGTCTCCTTTGGCAGAAGAGACCTCTAGCAGGGATTTTGCATTGAGGCCCAACAGTCTCTGTGACAATGTGGCCATTTTGGACCACTCCTCCATGCAAACTTTCCTTTGGTTGCATGAACGGTGTGTTTCAAATCCATAGGATTCAAATCAGGGCTTTGAAAAGGCCAACCCAGAACACTCACCATGTTCTTTCTGAGCCATTCCTTGATGGATTAGTTACTGTGCTTTGGATCAATATCATGTCGAAAGATCTATTTCTGCCTTAACTTTTGGACATTCCCCAAAACAAGAATAGTTTTTCCATTGAACATATAGTGATAGGCCAGGCCTTCTGGATCAATGTGCTGTAGACCAATCCATATAATGTTGAACGTTCTATTTTAGCCAATGTGCTTTGGATCTATATCACTTTGAAGGATCTATTCCGGCCTTAACTTCCACTTTTGGACATTCTCACCACACACTTTGATATGATGCAGAATTCATAGTTGATTCAATGACTACAAGCTGCCCAAGTCCTCAAGCAGTAAAGCAAGCCTAAATCATAGCATTTCCACCACCATGCTCCCCCCCCCTCTCCCCCATCTTATCCTCCCCCGGCTCCTTCTGCAAATGAGGCATTCCATCCACACCTCCAACAACGTGGAATCACTTCATCCCAATTGAGTTATCCGATTCATCCTCTGGGGCATCATTTCTGAACTACAGCAACAAAAACAAGTCCACATCTACAGCTTCCTCCTCACCACCCGACATCACGCCATGATCCAGGACTCTTCGTCACCACAGCACCCCAACAGCACCTGTCCCTAACCAGCCAGGACCCAAAGACCGTCAACCGCCAGCAAAAGAGAAGCCAGCTGGACAAACTCCCTCACTTTCACCACATGTTCTTCGTCGTTGATATCGTGATATCGCCACACACCAAACCTAATGGTAAGTTTAGAGTGCATTTCCTTGTCCTTTAATTGCCCAGATTCTGACCACTTTGTATCTTTCTTCTTCCACGTTGATTTTGACGCACCACCAACCAGCCCCCCCACCCCCCCGAGGATCCACATCTGACCGTCGAACTTCCATCTGCCACCTAGACCAGACCTCACGTTAACATCACCAGGAGACATCACGATAACACCACCACCTTTGCACCCATCCATTCCACCACACGTGAGTGTCAAACATCCCTGAACATTTTGCTTCTACACAGGGTGCGCCAGACAGTTATTCTCCTTCCTTTCCTTTCCATCCTTATCTGCGGGCACTGTTTGATTAAGGATTTAATGTTTGCCTGTTCAAATACTTTTTTTTACATGACTGTATACATGTGGTTCCTGGGTACCTCCGTTCCACCATGTCTATTATAAGATCCTTTGTTTCATTATATACTATCCCTTATTTACATATACATCAGTATAGACAACCTTTCCACTATGGTGGCCTAATCACAAGTAACCATTACAGCCCTCAGTTAGGCCCCATTCACACAGCTTAGAGTCGCCCCGTACAGATCCGTGTGGCGCGCACAGCCGTATCGGCCCGTTCCCGGGATGGACAGGTGCTGCGTGGGATTGTACGTACCAGCCTATTCTTCCCTATGGGAGCCCGTACAGATCCACGCAGCGTGCATGGCCATATCGGCCGTTCCCGGGTAGGACAGGTGTTGCATATGATTGTACGTAGCAGCCTGTTCTTCTCTATGGGAGTACTCAGTCGTACGCTCACCCGAACTGCACATCCGTGCCGGGGCGGATGTCGTACTTGTACGCAGACAGGATGCATCCGGTCTGTGTCCGAGCATGGACACCCGCACGGATGTGCAGTTCGCGTGAGCGTACGGTGGAGTATGGCCACGTCCTCCCATAGGGAAGAACAGGCTGCGTACAATCACACACAGCACATGTCCTTCCCAGGAACGGCCCGATACAGCCGCCCACGCTGCACGGATCTGTACAGGCCGGCTCTAAGGTGTATGAATGAGGCTTAAAAAACAGAATATAAAACAAAAAGTTACTTGAATTTGCTGTTAAAGCCATACAAAATGGAAAAGTTGATGTAACTTTGCTAAGCAGCTGTTGCTCTCTTTGATCTGTCATTTTAGGTTAAAAGGAGCCTCTCAAGTGACATTTGCCACCATTCTTCTGCAGAAGCCATATTTATATTAGCAAATAGCAATACCTGCTATGCGATGCCTACAGGGGCAGATAGAGACTCTGTGTCACACCATTCCATTGTGGTGTGAACAGAGTATGTAGAAAAACATTGAGCCTTTGTGGAGGCCTGCATTGCTCAATGTGAGAAGCACAGGACTCCACACAAAGTGTGAACGAGCCCTTACCCTTACGTTGACCGACTCATGCTAACGTTGCTAAATTTGGTGTTTAGGCATCAATGACCTCTGGTTACAAAAGTATTAAACGACCTATCCCTAGACCTAATGCTGCATGAAGGGGCTCAGTAAAGGTGGTGGTGAAGGTGTGTAAGTGTCGGATCGGGTCACACAGCTCATAAAAGGACAGCTGTCCGGCCTCATAATCCAGATAGATCCTGACTCTGTTACCAGAGATATTGTCAGGTAACGAGGTCATTTTCCCGTTATGAATTGCTGAAAAACGATTATTTAAACTGCGGAAACCCCAAGTCTTGTTATTAAATTCAATTGCTGATTGCTCTCCTGTCCTCTCTATACTGGGATAACACATTCCGACTACCCATCGCTCTGATTTACTGATATCCACTTCCCAATAATGTCGCCCAGTGGAAAATCCAATGCTGCTCAACACCTGATTGTAGGTCTGAAACCTTTCTGGCGCTTCTGAACGATTCTGCTTTATGTCTGACCTGGATACAGTTTTCATGTCATCTGCTATTTGTAGATAATTACTAGCTGTCTTAACATCCAGTACTAGATCTGAAGCTTCCTGTATTTTTAGGCAGACATTTACCCCTTTTACCATATCAGACAACTCTGTGTGTAATATAAGTGAGATCTCAGCCACATCCAGATCCCATCCATCTTGGAGGAGTTTATCGTATCTCTCTCTGTCCTCATCATCTCCCTCCTCAGTATCACACAAGTCCTCTGTGTCTGATTCCTGTAAGACAGTCAGTGGGTCAGTCATGTTACACAGCTCCTCAATGTGACCCATCTTCCTGGACAGCAGGTCCTTCTTTATCTTCAGGCACTGGATCAGATCAGATAATGAAAGTAAGCCACATTTTCTTTTGATTTTCGTCTGCGTTCCTGCAGACTCTGGACTTTCTTTTTAGTCTCCTCTCTCTCTGTGATCAGTTTCTGTAGAACATTTCTTAGTGTCTGTTTCTTCTTCTCAGAGGCCTCATTCAGCGTCTCCACCTTGTGTCCCTGGTGTTCTCCGTCCAGCCTGCAGGACACACAGATACAGGCATCGTCTGCAGCACAGTAGTATTCCAGGATCTTCCTATGGACGGAGCATTTTCTCTTCTCCATGGAAGTGGTGGGTTCAGTTAAGACATGTTCTGGTGACTTGCTGTGGACTCTCAGGTGATCATCACACAGAGAAGCTTTACAATGCAGACATGATTTAACAGCAGGTACAGGAGAGTGAATACAGTAAGTACAGAGGATCCCAGTCTCCTCCCGATCTGATTCAGTGGATCGGAAAGTCTCCACTATGTTGCGCAATGTTATGTTCCTCTGCAGTACAGGCCGATCCTGAAACTCTTCTCTGCACTCAGGACAGAAATAACCTCCAGACCTCTTCTGTGTATCCAACACACGATCAATACAGACCCGGCAGAAGTTGTGGCCACATCCTAGGTTAACAGGATCTTTATAAATGTTCAGACAGATGGAACAGTCCAGCTCTTTCCTCACGTCAGCAGACGCCATAGTTGACAGCAGTAGAGAGAAATGAAGTCTCAGGAACAGAAAGTTCTGTGCAGCTTTAATCTGTAGGAAGTACATGGAAAAAAACAAAATGTCAATAAATTGGGTACAATGCAGAAATCAACTCTTAGGCAACTTGCCAAAAGCAATACACAGCAGCACACTGGAATAGGAATCACAAATCTGTATGCTGTGATGTAGTTGGTTACAAAAAAGGGAGATCTGGAATGAGTTTTGGCGATCCCACTACTGTGTTGTTCACTGTTTTCCTTGCTGGAGTGTCCGACTTGAGGAAGCAATACCCTGCCTCTACCAACATGGCCGTCGCCGCCACACAGAGACACAGCACAGAACAAGGGATGAGGACATAGAATTCAGCCAAGATTACTTTTCTTACAGCGACAGAAAATAGAAGTTATTCCCCTTCATATCCGGAGAGTACTGGCACAAGGTTGTTTTTAAAAAAATATGGGGTGTATATATCCCACCAGACATTGTCGCACGTTACGGGTTAAAAGTATTTACAGACATTAGGAAAGCTTAACAGCATACCTTTCATAAATTTTAATTAGTTTAACAAACATATAAAATATTCACAACATTGAAATCAATATCAAACCATGCCACAGGAGACGCACAATCCCTCATGGAAGAAAAATATATTAAAAAAACAGACATTCTTAATATATTCTTCCCATATATATTGACATATATTTGAAATATTACCATTTTGGCCATATTCAATATATTTCAAATATATATTGCAATATATCTACGAATATATTATTCAATATATGTGCCGAATGCATGCTGAAATATATTTAAAAATTGTGAAATACCCTGGTGTATATATATAATGTTGGAATATATGTTAAATGTCCTCATGAATGCCTTTAGCAATATATTGCTGCAGCCATAAATATATTTAAAAATGTACTTTGGAATTCATTCATTCATGTTCTGGAATATTATGTTAAATGTACTTCTGAATGCAAAGTATGTGCCAGAGGAATACAAAAAAAAAAAAAACTTTATTATATTCTGAAATGTATTTCCAATGTATTTTTATATATCACAGGCCTATAAAATCATCAACTATTTCTGATAGTTTTTAAAATATATTTCCAATGCATTATTTTCCTGTTAACAGCATCGCTTATGACACCTTTTGAAGTCAGGGGAAACTTTTCCAAAGTAGCAGCTTTAAAAAGTAAATGAAAAATATAAAATTGTATTATATTATATTAATATTATTCAAATCTTTTTTTTTTTTTTTTTAAACAATACAGACTAATGATTTTAGGACAGTAGTGGAGCACCAGGGCCTGGTCCCAGTTGCAAATGTTGCACCACTAGTAGTTCTGCCACTGAATCCAAACTGTAGATGGACTACAAATCTCAGCAAAACATTATACAACAATGCAGAATACCACCAGCTATAGAAGACTACAAAATCACAGCAATGCATTATACATCAATGCAGAATATGAAGCTACATACTCTGTGCTGCTCCGGGTGCCTACTTGATATGCCAGGTGGCTAGGTCTCAGGAGGGCTCTGTGGGGTCTTAATGGGCTGTGCAGGGTCTCAGCAGCAGGGGTGTGGAATTCCTATGAGGGCAGGTTAAATAGGGTTTTGGATAAAATTATTTTTTATATATCAGGACAAGTAGATTGTCATGAGGGACAAGTAGTTTGGGCACGCGCATTAGTCCTTGGACAAGTAGGCTTTTTTCTTTTTTTATTTCCACACCCCTGCAGTTGGCTGTGTGGGGTCTATGGCGAGCTTTGCATGTTTTATGGTGGGCTGTGCAGACTCTCAGGTGGACTATGCGGGGTCAATGGTGGGTGATGTGGCACCTCAGTTGGCTGTGCAGGTTCTTTGGTGGGCTGTTCAGGGTCGATGGTGGACTGCGAGAGCCCTCAGATGGCTGTGTAGGTTCTATGGTGGGTAGTAGAGACTCTCTGGCTGTGCGCAGGTTGTATAGTGGGCTTAGTGGACTCCCAAATGGGCTGTGCAGGTACTATGGTAGGCTGTGCAGACTCTCAGGTTTGCTTTCCAGGTTCTGTGGTGAGCTGTGTGGACTCTCAGTTGGCTATGCGGGCTCTATGATGGGCTGTGCGGGGTAAATGGTGGGCTGGGTGGCTCTCAGGTGGTTGTGCGAGTTCTATGCGGAGCAGGGTTAATGGCGGGCTGTGCAGCTCTATGCTGGTCTTTGTGGGGTCAATGTGGGATTAAAGGTGGGCTGTGAGGTCTCACTTGGGCTCCCGTTATTGGCGCATCCATACTAACAATATTAGGCATGTATAAAAACATCAAAATATGTCAACATAGTGACAGTCAAAATAGTCACAGTCATACTGGTTTGCGGTCTACCTGTCAAAGCTGATGTTTTCACAGGGTCTAACTGGACCCGTTTCTGTACATCTGTCAGCCGCTTGGAGGAACCGCCTTTAAAGTTACTTCTTATTAAGGTTTCTGTGTCAAATAAACACACGAGAACGGCTCTAACAAATGCAGAAGCCGTACCACATTGATGTGCTGCAGTCCACTGAGGTACAGACAAGTACACACCTGTACCAGGGTGCAGCTCCATCTGCAACGAGATAAATGCCATATTAATAATTAGATATTAAATATAAGAATTTGAAATAAAACCGTCTTGAAAATGAGAGATTAATGGTTCTGCAAACAATGTTGAGCGCAGGATTTCGAAAGCTATGAAACAAAAGGGGGTTATTCACTATTGATCCGAAGGATACAGCCCTAGCTTCGGCTGATCCTTTAGCCATCTTTGGCCGTCGGAGCCCTTTGGTTCAGTCGAACCGAAGGGCTGCTGTATGGGCAATTCACAAAAGCCCTACAGCAGCCGAAGGCATATGCTTTCGGCTCGACCGAGCCGAAGTGACAGCTGAAGCGGGGAGAACGCCTGAAGCGGGGAGGCTGGCCATTCTCCCCGCATATGACAGCTGGGCAGAGCCAGTCGTGATCTCACGGCTGGCTCCGCCCTGTTGTAATGACAGATCAGCGTCTCCAAATGACCTGGGGATGCTGACTGTCATTAAATGTAATGTAATGTAATTCGGAAATTTGGATCTCGAACGCCACTCGGGTCTAGGAGATACAGCTTTAGTATTAATATCTGTATATGGTTTTCGGTTTTACTCGCAACGAATATTCATAAACTCATCCAAAACTAACGAAAATTCAGATTAAGTCCGAAACCCGAACCGAATTTCGGATCTGAATCCCGAAATAATGAAATATCCGAACCGAATTTTTCCGCAGCTTACATGTCCAAGTTGAAGCAACTATAAACTTGCTAGTGCAGTTTACTGCGTTATTTTTGTAGCACTTAAAAATAAATTCCCCCAGAATATTCAGGTGTAGGAAAAAAAGCAAACCAACCTGTTTAGGCCCAGAGTATGATGCTTGACATGGAGAAGAGACGGATTCTGTTGCACAGGATGGACCCACACAGGAAGAACTGCCACCATTATTCTTCAGTGCCATCAGCTGCGCTGTTGTGGTTTTCAAAGTATCTAATATACCGGGCAGCTCTATGGAAAATAATATGAAATACTTTAGTTACAAAAACTTTTAAAGGTATGTCCTGTTTTCCTACTATATTCATTTAGATGTTAGAAATTGATTACTTGTGGAAACTTTTTTTTTTTTATCTATACACAATTGGAGGGTTTACTTAAAGGAGAACTATATACTGAGACCGCCACAGCCGGGACGGATTCCCGACATTACTGTGGAGATCCACCCAGCTGCGTGATTGACAGCTGGCTCTGCCTATCTAGAGGCAGAGCCAGCTGTACCCGCCCCGTCCGTTCCGCCAGTCAGCGCTGGAGGATCGGACAGGGGTGGGGGAATCCCTGCAGGGAGCAGTGAGTGACAGTCACGGCTCTCTGCAGGGACATGATCGAGAAGTGAGCGAGTGACGGTATGTGTTCGCTCACTTCCCGATCTATTGAGCTGACAGGTGACAGTTTTAGTGTCACACGTCGGCTCGAACTATGAGGATCAGTGATTTTCAATCGCCTCATAGTTCTCCTATAAGTCTGCCGCCGGCCCCTCACCAGATCAAAAATATTTCAGCAGGATTTTAGCCAAGGTAAAAGTGAGGACGTCCAACATGTCAGGGCTCCACCCTAACTTAACTAGTTGGCAGCATTCTGGTTCGGCTGCCATTCCACCCACCTGTGATTCCTCCTTTGCCTGAGCAGACTGTGCAACGTTGTCCACTACTCCTAGGCTCCCTCTTATGGCCAAACAGAGAGCATCATCTAAGGAACCAGATGGGAGTTTCCTGTCTCTGAGTGATGAGGTCACCCCAGTCACTATATATAAACCCCTCAGTCCAGTCTGACCTTGCCCTTGTGTGATTTTACCTGCCAATGCACTCCTGCTGCATATTGTGTATTCTGATTCCGTGTATGACCCGATCCTGGCTGATGTTCTCCTCTGGTTCCTGCTCCTGGCTTATTCCTGAAAACGCTGATCTCCGTGTTCCTGACCTGGCTAGTACTAGTACCCACTCCGGCTCCTGACCGTGGCTTGTTCCCGTTTATTTTTGCTTGCTCCTGTTGACATTTTTCTTAATAAAGTATTTTTAATAAGCACCTTATGCTTGTCTGGTTTTCAGAGTGCTCTGGACACCACAAAACAAACTTCCTTGTGTATATAGTTTGTGGTCACCTCAGTGGACTCACTGGGACTATAATAGATGTAGTGTCAAAGATAATGTCACAAGCTTATGTACCATTGCTAATCCTGATCAGGAGATCTTTCTATTAGTCGAATATTATTTCCACACAATAAATATTCCAATGCGTGGTATTGTGTGGCAAAACCACGGTGGAGTTTGATGTTTTGATTACCTACGACTGAGAGGTTTCAGGAAGAATGGGTTTTTCTGCATTCTGCTGGGGACCTGGGTACCAGCTTTCAAAGAGAGTTGGGGGGGATGAGATCTTGACGATTGCACATCCCTTAAAGGAGAACTATGAGGTGAGTGCTTTTCACTCACCTCATAGTTCTAGCAGACCTGTGACAATGAGACTGTTACAGGTCGGCTCAGTAGATCGGGAGGTGAGCGAACACATACTGGCGTTCGCTCACTCCTCGATCCTGTCACGGCTCTCGAGGGGCTGGATTCCGGAACGGACGGGGGAGAGGGCGGGTACAGTTGGCTCTGCCTCTAGATAGGCAGAGCCAGCTGTCACTCACGCAGCTGGGCGAATCCAGACATTATTGTCGGGATCCGTTTCAGCTGCGGCGTCTCAGTATACCGCGAGCTCCAGCTCGCGGGATACTGAGCTTAGGGTGACGGGAGGACGCAAGTTTGTGTCCTCCCGTTACCCTTAGGAGAACTATGGGGAAAAGCACAAACCCCATAGTTCTCCTTTAAGGAAATGGTGCTGGCTATAGGGGAATTAGCTCCTGCAGGGAAATAGGAACAAACGGTGTCCAGGGATCAAGAGGACTCCTTCAGAAGTCAGAGAGGAGTCAGGTGATGTGCGTGCTGTAGGCACACAAAGTAAGCCAGGTAAGCTGGGAGAACTAGTGAGGCTACGAGAGCCGACAGCCTGAGGGGCCATCAGTACAAGTGCGGGACAGCACTACAGAGAGGACAAGTGGGTCAGAATTATTACTGTTAAGGGTGAAAGCCAGGAGGCTATACCGTTGTCGTTTTGCAAGCAGTGTATGGATGCCGCACTGAACAACCCCCACGAGGGGTTCTTAAAGCGCTGTACACATGTGCGAATATCCCCAAACATCACAAACGCAATTCAAAAATTTGGATATAGATCTTTTTCAAATGTTTTAAACTAGTGGTTCTTAACCTGTGTAACCTCAGGACCAACATTTGTCCTTGGTCTGCAATAGAACACAAGGCATAAGGGTACTGCACATTCCGGGGCGGCCGTGCGAACTGTGGGTGGGAGGTGTGTTTGGGGTACCAAATGAATTGCAACGCATAATGTGATGTCACTCCAGTCCAGGCACTTCTACAGCACACGTGAGGGAGCTGTAAGCAATGCACATATGGATAGAGCTCCCTCGAGGCCACAGCCCCCCCCCCACCCCATCTCAAGCTGACACTCGACGCCGGGCATAATATTTTGAATGGCTGCTTGGTGTGAGAACCAAGTGCTGCACTAGGGGGAGATAGAGGAGCCTCTCACCTGGAAAAATGGAAGCCATGCAGCAGGGGCGTAACTAGAAATCACAGGGCCCCATAGCAAAATCTTGTATGGGGCCTGTGATTTCTAAATAAGTCCACCTGATAACCCAAACAGTCAACCTGAGGGTGACCCTGCAGAGCCCACCATAGACTCTCTATGGTGAGCTCTGCAGGGTCTCGGGTGGGCGATCAAGCCCTCTTACCTGTCTGGCCGATCCTCTGTCCGCCTCCTCCGTCACTGGGCTCCACCTCCTCGATCGCTGGGCCCTGCCTCCTCCATCGCTGCCGGCGACGGGCCCAGCCACCTCCCCCGAAGCTGCAGGTTGTCATCAACTCAGTAGCTGTGAGGAGGTACGTGCCGCTGCACATGTGAATAGCTGTGTGTTGCCCCTCACAGCCAGCAGCCTGAAATGCCATAGCGACCCAGGCGTCCCGCAACGGCATCAGGGACATGTCCTGGCCGGGCCCCCTGTGTCCCCATAGCGGCCGCCTGGGTCGCTATGGTGATTGTTACGCCACTGCCATGCAGCCACCCACTGAACACGGGGTCAAGACCCACCAGTTGAGAACCAAGGTTTTGAACTATACTGGAATAAGCAAGTAAAAGGTGTAGTCTAGCAGAACGAGTACAAAATACAAGATAACCCAAAGATTACCTAGCAACAAAAGTATCCCAACAATGTAGAATTAAAGAGCAACTGCTGCTTGGTCACAATTGCCAATTTTCTACCTGCCCGGATTTCAGACATGTAACTACCTAAGCCTAGTGATCGGTTATAGTGACTTGCCTGTAACAATTAACTGCCTCAGTTGTTTGTTTTCTTCTTCCAGCTTCTTAATGCGGCGTTCCATCTCTCGAAGTGTTTCTGATGCTTCATCATCACCATCATCATCGCCTTGCTCTTCTTTCACAACATCCAGTAACTTCTCTGCAGCAACTATTTCTGGCTGTATGCGCATTGTTTTCTGGGATATAGCCTACAAATATTTAGCAAATAGTCACCAACACAAAGGAACAGGTCACATTATAAACGTAAATTTGGGATTAATAAAATCAGTAACAAAATCTGTGATCCCCACAATTTCAACACTGGAACCATATGTTCTCAGTGCCAGACTCACCACATTATTACTAACGGCAGCAGATTTAGGCTGGGTTCACAGCTAGGCGTATCGAATATGCGCGTTTGTCGCGTTGTTTCGCGGTAAAAAAACGCGCGTTTCCGAGGGCTACTTGGCTGTATCCCAATGGAAACGCGTGACAAAAACGCCCCAAAGAAGCTCCTGTACTTCTTTGGGCGTAGGGCGTTTTGTAGCGCGTTCATACGGCCTGTAATACGCCCAGGTGTGAACCATACCCATAGGAAATAATGGGATTTCGGTGTTTGAGCATTTTGCAGAGCGTTCGAACGCCCTACAAAACGCCCAGGTGTGAACCGGGCCTTAGATTTGCCCCACTTGATGACCGGGGTGTTACACGCCCTTCCAGTCCCGGCCATTTTTCAGTATTCAGCGCTGAGGTACTTTGACTGACATTTATTCCGTCATGCAACGCTGTACTGAAATGAATTTGATACTATTTTTGGGGGGCAGATAGGTATTTATTTACCACTAGGGGTTTTATTTACTATATAATGAAAAGAGTTCCAAAAATGTTTTTTTTTTTTTTTAAATACCTGTTTTCCCTACTTTATGTTATAAAACATTTACCATTACCCAATTTTTTGGTAAAATATAAAAGACGGGGTCACGTCGGGTAAATAAGACACCAAACATGTTCAATCTCAAAATTGCGTGTGCCCGCGAAATCGCAAAAAAACGACAGTGCCTAAAATTGGCCATAGGCGACGCTTTGATAAGCGGTAAAAGCTTTTAGTTTAGTGTTATTAGTGATTAATGGCCCTAAAATTATTGCTCACACTCCCACGTTTGCGGCGATATGTAACATGTGCGGTGTAATCATTGTTTTCGCATGTAGGCGCACCCGACGCATATTTACCTTTATATGTGCGCGCACGCGGGGGCCTTATATCTTTTGTGGGGTGTTTTTTTATTGTTTTAATATGAGTCTTTAAATGTTATTTTGTAAACTTTTTTTAACACTCAAAACAGGTCCTCTTTATGCTATCACAAGTCCCCTATGTGATAGCCAATATACAGTGACAGGTCCTCTTATGGAGACATCAGGGGTCTCTAAGATCCCTAATGTCACCTAGTGACCCCCAAAGAAGCTGATGAAGCAGAGATCTGCTTCACCAGCTTCCTCTCTGGCTATAGGAGCCAGAGAAATGACAGCTAAAATGTGGAAATGATGCTTCCGCCTTGAGGGTCCATTCACACCACATCCAGATCATCTCCCAACCAGACCAGATTGTTACCGGACCAGAAATGCATCCTAATGCAGCGTTTTTCAACTAGTCATGGATTGAACAGAAATATGAACAATTATAAAATACTTTATTATTTCATAATAAAGTAATTATAAAATAATTTCTTTGTGTTTATTTGATTCCTATTCAAGAGAATTACTTTATATATAGTCAATATAGGAACAGAGGTGCATTTTTTTAACATTTTCTAATGGTGGTGTGCCTCGTGATTTTTTTCATGAAAAAAGTGTGCCTTTGCACAAAAAAGGTTGAAAAACACTGTCCTAATGTACCCCGATGTTATTTCTGGCCTCTGTTCACACAACAGCGCAGTCCATTCCAGACCAGACCAGAAAAATACTGCATGTCTCATTTTATCTGGTCTGGAACGCATCAAAAAACACATACAGATGCACTGAAACGCACCTGTAAGACCATTTTAAGCTAAAGAAAAAATCCCAAACGTGGCAAAAGGCAATGAATCGCATTCCAGATCTGGTCTGGAAAATGGTGTGGACCTGCCCTTAGAGAGGAGGAGGGATCAGAGGTGGGGGAATGCTATCTCTCCTCCATTCTCTGTACAGGCAGCTGCTGTGCCAGTCCCGGGCTTGCGGGGGCTTTGGAGCAGAGCCTGGGATAACCGGCGCTGGGGGTGGGAGGGCAATGGAGGGGAAGCGCTGCAATAGAGGGGGGGCGCACACCACATGCAGTCATACAAGCGATCGGCCGGCTGTAGAGCACTTGTATGTAACAGCCGGTAATGGCTGTTTAGATTCCCAGCGGGATCAGGCGCACATGAGGGGGAAAAAATAAATCACATAAATGTACGTCCACCCGCTGGGAAGCATCCGCCGTATTTTTACTATGAGCGGACGGCAACTGGTTAATACACCGATATGTTAATACTCTTTCATGATTCTGGATTATAAAAGGTCCCCACACACCTTGCGATAATCGGGCAAATCCTGCGATCGTACGATTATCGTAAGGTGTGTGGAAGCCGTGTGACCTCTACTACTGTAAGGTCGCACGACTTTTAAACTTACGAACATGTTCGAAAACCCGCCGAGCATCGTACGATGTTCAGCGGGTGTGTAGCATGTTCGTAAGATATAAGCCGGATGGGCCGGTGCGCGCGGCTTGCGATCATCGCAAGTACGATCTGCCTGTCCAAGATAGGTAGATCGTACGTTTTTTTATTTACCTTACAACCATCGCAAGACAAAAGTCTTGCGATGGTTGTAAGGTGTGTGCCCAGCCTAAGGCCTCATTCACACAGCTAACTGTCGGCCCGTACAGATCCGTGCTGCGTGCATGGCTGTATCGGGCCGCTCCCGGGAAGGACAGGTGCTGCGTGTGATTGTAAGCAGCAGCCTGTTCACTATGGGAGTACATGGCCGTACGCCGCCCTACGCTCACCCAAACTGCACATCCGTGCGAGTGTCCGTACTCATACGCAGACAGGATGGATCCTATCTGCGTCCGAGCACCGATACCCGCACAGATGTGCCGTTCGGGTGAGGGTGCGGAGGTGTACGGCCATGTACTCCCATAGAGAACAGGCTGCTGCTTACAATCACACGCAGCACCTGTCCTTCCCGGGAGCGGCCCGATACAGCCATGCACGCAGCACGGATCTGTACGGGCCGACAGTTAGCTTTGTGAATGAGGCCTTACCCTTCCATTGTTGTATAAAAGCATTTATGCTGAAGATGAGTATCAGCCCCACATTCATAATAGAGGCTCTACCTTAACATCTTCAGCGGCAGATTCGTCCTCCGATGCCGATAATTGTTCAAACCTTCTTTTTGAAATTCTTTTTGTGCTGAAGTTTTTTTCTTTTTTGGCAACAAAGATATTTAGTTTTTTCATTAGTGAATGTTCTCGATCTAAAAATAAAAAGCGTATATTCTCATCAGAATCATGACTTTCAATAACTTCATTTAGTAAAAATTGTATATATTTTAATACTTTGTTTTTAAAAAACAGCCGTCCGAACATTTGTACGGAGGCACCCATGCGCTCGTGCCTGCCGTGGCAGTGTGCGTCCATAGACACACATAGCCCTGTGGGAGACCACTCCCCTTCTCTCTTTGAATGATGGCAGAAGGAGCCTATGGCTCCTCTGCCATCAGTATCCTCCCCCGCAACCCGGAAGTATGAGGAACAGAGGATCACTTTGGGACAAGCGTCGCTGACAGGTAAGAGTAGAGGGGGAACCTGGGGGAGAAAAAGGTTCTGGGCGAGTTTTACCGGAATGCAGAGAATGCAATAAGGTAAAAAAAAAACAGACCTTAAAAAGGAGAACTATGGGGTTAAGTCTTTTCCCCATAGTTCTCCTTAGGGTAACGGGAGGACACAAACTAGCATCCTCCCGTCACCCTAGGCACAGTATACCGTGAGCTGTAGCTCGCGGTATACTGAGACGCTGCTCTCCCGAAAATTATGTCTGGATCCGCCGAGCTGCGTGAGTGACAGCTGACTCTGCCTATCTAAAGGCAGAGCCAGCTGTACCCGCCCCCTCCCCCATCCGTTCCGCCAGTCAGCGCTGGCAGATCGGAGCGGGGAGGGGGGAATCCAGCCCTCCCCCTGTCACGGCAGAGAGCCGTGACAGGATCAAGAGGGCCGACCTGTGATCTACTGAGCCGACCTGTGACAGTCTCATTGTCACAGGTCGGCTAGAACTATGAGGTGAGTGAAAAGCACTCGCCTCATACTTCTCCTTTAATACTTTCAATAAAGTAACTTTATTCAGGCTGATGTAACTTACAGCACCCTTTTCTATTATTTTAGCAAAAAAAAGGCTGGGCAAATATGGCTGAATCTAGATAATTGCCCTAAGTGAGTCATTAACCCGCAGAGCATAGTTCTAGTATAGCAGATAAATGAATTACCATCAACATCCAGTAGAGTTGCTTCATAGCAAGGCCAACCTCCTGGAGGGCATCTCCCTTGTCGCCATTCCATCATATAGGTTTCCTGCCCAGTGATGACTTCATTTTCTTTGTAGCCCCTGATCCAGTCGCAGCTAATCACGCTGTATGTATTAACATCGTCGGCTTCTTCCCATCGCACCAAAGCAAATTTCGTCATTGTGCGCAGTGACGTCCAAACTTCAGCAGTGCTAAAAACAAAGACCTTGTGGGAAATAATTTAAAAAGAATGGGTGCCGATAATAAAAAAGGGAATTTTTTTGCACACTTGCTAGAAAGGTTGTGATTTGTATTTCTTTCAGCAGAGTGTCTACCTTGTAATAGGTTAGTTTATATTCCTGCCATGCTATGTTACCGACTTGCCATCTGCCCACTGTAAATACACGGCCGGACGGCAAACGGGTGGCTGTGCCTGTACGTCATTTTCTTTCGCCACGGGCGCGCATCAGCAGAACTTCACCGGGCATGTAAACAGCCGGTACCAGCTGTTACATATAAGCATTCGGCAGGCTCTACAGCCGGCCGATCACTTGTATTACAATGTACAGTGCGCCCCCGCCGCTGTCGGTTATCCCGGGCTCCGCTGTGTTGGAACTTCTTGCACAGTCTCACAGAGAAACACAGGCACAAAGTCTGATATGCATGCTGCACATGGCTTGGAAAAAACAGGAAGGAATCCGCAGCTTTATTATTTATCTTATTGAATACAACAGAGTATCTACCATAGATATAACAGAACTTATAAATATACTGCCATCTAGTGACCAAAAATGTATACTGCAGGAGTTATAATCGATACAATAATGTGTATTCTAAGGCCTGGTTCACACCAAATGCAGAGCAGATCCGGTCAGGTTTCTGCACACGCACGCTAGTCTTTTAGATGAGTTTTTGACGCGTTTTTGCCTAAATTTTTTTTCTTTTTTAAAGTTTAAAATGGGCTTTCAGTGCGTTCCAGGCATTTGCATGCATTTGCAGATCCAGAGCAGGTAAAATAGGGCCTGCTGCAGTTTTTTTTCACCTGCTCTGGATCTGCACGCTGCGATGTGAACTGGAGCTAAAAATACCATAGGAATACATTGGACGCAGTTTTGATCCGGTCTGCACCTGCACTGCTCTGGATCTGCTCCGCGCTTGGTGTGAACAAGCCCTAACACACTGTCCCCCTTAGCCCTCGTTCACACCTGAACGTTTTGTAGCGCGTTCTATGCTCGACGAATGCTCTACAAAACGCTCAAAGATATAAATCCCACGCCTGAAAAGGTACATGTACTACTTTGGGCCGTTTTGTTGCGTGTTTCCATTGGGATACAGCGAATCGCGGTAAAAAAACGCGCGACAGACGCGCATATGCAATACGCCTAGGTGTGAACGAGACCTTAGGGACTGGCACAGCGGCTGTCTATACAAAGAACAGAGGAGAGATCAGCATTCTCCCACTTGCTGAACTCTCCTCATCCTCTCTCTAAGGGCGGAAGCGACGTGTATTACATTACTTCTGCCTTTAGCTGTCATTTCTCTGGCTGCTATAGCCAGAGAAGAAGCTAGTGAAGCACGATCTGTGCTTCATCAGCTTCTTTAGGGGTCCCTAGGTGACATTGGGGGTCTTAAGAGACCCCTGTCTCCATAAAGAAGAGATGTTGTATATTGGCCATCACATAGGATTTGGGGGTCATTGTAGACCACAAACTGAAAGGTAGTTTGCAGTGCCAGGCTGCTGTAAACAAAGCTAGCAGGGTCTTGTCCTGTATTAAAAAGGGGATGTATTGCAGGGACAAGTCTATAATTTTGCCACTTTATAGATCATTGGTTCGACCTCATCTGGAGTACGCGGTCCAGTTCTGGTCACCAGTACTAAGAAAAGATGTCCTTGAGTTGGAAAAAGTCCAGCGAAGGGCAACCAAACTAATTAGGGGTATGGAGGACCAGAGCTACGAGACGAGGCTACTAAATTTAAACATGTTCACATTAGAGGTGAGGAGATTAAGGGGGGATATGATTTCCATGTACAAAATGTTTAATGGTGGTAGCAACATTAGCGATAAACTGTTTAAAATTAACTCCGTTACAAAAACTAGAGGCCACCACCTAAAATTGGTGGAAAAAAAATTCCAGCACAAGGGGCGAAGGGGGTTCTTCACAGTAAGATCAGTTAGGGTCTGGAACTCACTGCCACAGGCGCTGATTTCAGCAAATAATGTGGAATTGTTCAAGAAACTTTTGGACGATTTCTTAAGGGACCGTAATATACAGGGGTACAGGTACTCCTAGAATGAGATCCTAATAGGTTGGACTTGATGGACTAATGTCTTTATTCAACCTCAAATACTATGTAACTATGTAACATAGGGGGCTTGGGTATCCCCCCATGTCATAGCAAAGTAAAGTGTAAAACAGTTTGAAAAAAAAATAAAGTCTCATACCGTATTAAAAAAAATAAAACCAGCAAAAAAAAAAAAATGAAGACCTCCGTCACTGCGTGTATGCACATATAAACGTAAATGTGCATCAGGTGCGCCTACATGCGAAAGCAACGATTACACCACGCTTGTTACATATCACCACAAACGTCTGGTGAGTGAGAGCAATCATTTTAGGGTAATCAATCACTGAGAACACTAAACTGATGAGCAGTAAAAGCTTTTAAAATCGTCACCTATGGGAAATTTTAGGTATGGATATTGTAAAGCGCTGTGCAAACTGTTGGCGCTATATAAATACTATGTAATAATAATAATAATAAACATTATTTATTAGCCATATAAGCTTGTAGCATTGTGTGCACAGAGCACATGCTGCATGGTGACAGAGTGTAGGAAGGGGAGGTAAATGAATACAGAATGAGAACTACTAAGCAGGGAACAAATATTCATAAAACTTAAATCATTAACCTTACTTCCACCTGACATGTGCCGACAGTGCGGAGATGGTACAAAGTACGCATAAATAAATATAAATGACAACAAATCCCAAATAAAAAAAGCTTTCATAAATCAATTATTTGTTAAATCAAAAAATTTACTTCAAAAACAAACATTACAAGTGAGCATATTAACACACAAAAAAAAAATCAACATTTCGGGTCACATGGACCCTTCCTCAGGCTGGGAGCATATGTATGAAAGTTGACGATATTTCACTGTTCCAGAGTTCAAGGTCCTAAACGAACTGTACGGCGATGGAGAGTCAGGGAAGCCATATCATTGGGGGGTGTCGTAATAAAAGATTTCATGACCATAAACTTGGGTATTAAAATAATAATAATGACTCTTTACTTTCCTATTTAAAAAAACAGACCCGCTGAGCATGAAGATCTTGTTGCAGTAGTTGATGATGCTACCAGTGCATCACCAGGCTGGAGGCGAACGCCCGTCTACAACAAAACGTAACAATATGGTTTCTTTGGCAATACAGAACATTACAGTTACAATTGCAGCTTGGTACAAAAAAAATAATTATTATGACTGAAAGGAAATGACAAGATCAGCGAATAGAGTTCTCCATTTGTGTACATTTGGATGTAAACATAAGGGTCTTATTTTCTATCCTGCAAGACCCCCCAAGAGTAATTGTAAGGCGGTTTTATAGCATCCTGTATAGAGGACCGCAGCTACAACTCAAATTCGCAGCTGTTCATTAATGAACTTGTAGCGCTGTTTCAGGGGGGGTCATATGAGATGACCGTCTCCGATCAACTACCGCTGCCGACCTGTGGGTAACCAGTAAACCCTGAGCCTCCGCTAAGCGGGAGTAACGGGGCTGTAATCGGCTTGTACTGGCAGTGCCTCCACCCAACTGGGCCTTGTGATGTACAAGTGGGACCCCCAGATGAGATAACCTTGTCCCCAGGTGTAAGTACTCACATGTGTCCTCTTGCAGTAGTAAGCAGTACGAGAGTCCATAGATGCCTTTTAAATGTTTATTGAAGAACTTGGAATAATTATGGTAGATAGGTGTGCTGGAATACCCGAAATGCTGGTCATATAGTAGACTCACTTCTAGAAGGGCGTACAGATCCTAGTGGAAGGTCCATCTTCTCCCTCTTGATAGGCCAGAAGTGTTTCCATTCCCACAGAGGTTCCAGTGTATACTGTGCTTCAGGACAGACTGTAGCCTGGACCAGTGGAGGTTCCTGTGGTGACTCCAGTGTCCACATGACCTCTGTTAAAATGGGTTAGGTCCCTGTAGTGGATCCAACAAAATCAGATGGCACATGGCATTCCATGAGGTTAGGCCTTGAGGGCCTAGCCCTCCGGCCTGGGCAGCCGCCTAGCACCTGAGCACCAACCTCCCAACAGAGGAGTGGCAGGAACAAGTCGGCCCCAGTTCTGAGCATGCTCATGGGTTTTGCTATAGACAATCCCTCCTACTATGATGTTCACTGCACTGATTGGCCACCACAGTCACATGCTGCCACTCCAGCACAGTACTCTGTCACAGCAAAGCCTGGTGGATGAAGCACATGGACAACTCATGAGCACACCCTACTGGCGGAAAGTGATAACTAATTTGAAAACTCGACTAACACTGCTTTATTACAGGGAGTGGTAGGGGGGTAGGGGGTAGACCCCTACAAACTCATGGAAAGTTTTAAAGGAAAATGCATTTCTTTTAAACATTACTGTAACCAATATGGAGCGAATCTTCATTCTGCAAGGTGTTTTTTTCCATTCAAATCTCTGTTTTTAAATGTTTTCATCTCGGCGCGGCGTGTCTACAGCCCTTAATAGGAAACTTTATTCCCTTTTTTTTTGCCTACCCAGGTATTTCATTTATGCTGGGGAAGGAGAAGCAGGTCATCAGGACAGTGACAGTACCTCCAGCTTGCCATCAATTAAAAGGAGATATAGCCGTTTAGATGGAATAGAGCAAAATGTATAAAGATGTTGTTTTCTGTGTGATTTACTGACAGGGCCGGATTTCCCACAAGGCCAACCAGGGCCCGGTCTTGGAGCAGCAGGAAGTAGAGGTGCAGCAAGGGTGTGGAATTCCTATCTCCCGATGCCCGGGACATGCAGTACCGGGCACCTGGTGGGCAGTTGTTTTCTACATTTAGCCCTGTTTTGGGCAAGCAGAGCTAAATGTAGAGCAGGGAAGCCTGCAGGTCTGCCATTCTCCATTGGGGGTGGGCGGGGCGGTTGGCAGGTGGGGGGGTGCATTGATGAACCTGGCCTTGGGGCAGCAGAGAGAGTAAATCCGGCTCTGTTTACTGATTTTTTTTTTGTTTGTTTGGCAAGTATATACACCTATACATACTGCATGGACCCCAGGGGTACACAGGCATCTGCGACACAATCAGATTAATATAAACAGCCTTTATTTCTTCCACAGGCAACAAAACAAATAGCTTCCTTCAGCAAAACACAAAGTAATAGCTTCCACAAGATTGCACTGCGTAGTGCGTTTTGGTGGTCTCACCTACATAAAGTCCACTGGCTTCTGAGCAGCCCCACACAGAGCTCTCTGCCTGTCTCTCAGCTCCCAACTCCTCTCTCACCTCTGTTACCTTTTTAACAGCAGGGGCTGTAGGGGAAGTGTCTGCCCTCCCAAGTTAACCCCTTTTTAGCTCTCAGCCATGCTGACTCTCCACAATATTGTGTGTGTGTAAAATGTGGACAAGTGTGGTTAAGTGTGGACAGAAATTGTCATCATAGGTTGCCACCTGTCCGGGATTCACCCGGGCAGTATGGTTTTGAAATCTTGTGTCTGGTTTTCAGGTCAGCTGAGCCCCGGACACACTAGAGGCCACCACCTAAAGTTGGTGGAGAAAAAATTCCAGCACAATGGGCGAAGGGGGTTCTTTACAGTAAGAGCGGTTGAGGTCTGGAACTCACTGCCATCGGCAGTGATTTCAGCCAAGAGTGTAGATTTGTTCAAGAAACGTTTGGACAATTTCTTGAGGGACCGTAACACCCGGGGATACCAGTATCCCTAAGAATGAGATGATGCGTGGACCTATATGGGTTGGACTTGATGGACGTATGTCTTTATTCAACCCCAAATACTATGCAACTATGGAACTATGTAAGATGTCAGAACTTCAGGCAGATGGGGCAGCCCCGGGGTCCTACTTGGAGGCAGGGAGCTGACATGTGCGATCTGTGGAGCTCCTCACAGTAAGATCTCCCATTCTGTGTTTTCTTTCTGTCAGAGAAATGCTTCCTGGTGGAGGTGCAGGGTGAGTGTCTGTGTTTCTTTGTTGAAAGATATGTGTCCTGATCGTTTGTCATCTGTGACAGTATCACCTCCCATCCCGGTGGAGCTGGGGGGCGGAAGAGTGAGTGTGTGTGTGTGTGTGTGTAGATGCTGCTCTAAAATCTTCACTGTTACATTGTGTGTGTGTGTATATATATATTTTACACACACAATGACATAGCCGTATATGTGTGTGTAGATACACACACAAACACCTATTTCGTTCTATATACTGTAAGAAAGTCACTGGTCAGTGATCAGTATGGGCAATAAATGCGGCTTTATTGCATGCAACATAAAAAGTTTCTTTTTATCCACAGGGTACGTTTTCCCTTTTTAAAACAAACGAATTCCAGCATAAACTCAAGAGTAACATAAATAAAAAGGCCGACTCCACCTTAGGAGGCTAACTAACTGTAGTAAATTGCAGAAACGTCACCAGCACACCAAATCCTTATAGGATCAAAGTTTGTAGATTTTATTGCAAACTCATGTCAGTTACACAAGCGCTTTCGGGGCCACACAGGGTCCCTTCAGGATTTGGTGTGCTGGTACCGGTAAGGAGTGCAACTAGCCTTTTCTTTTTTCTTAACTAACTGTAGTGTCCCTCACTACGTCCTACAGCAGCGGCTATTCCAGCATAAATGAACATGAACAGAAACCACAGTCCAATACATACAGTTTTTAGCCAGACCTCATCCCACAGACATTCAGCCGCTCTCCAGTCTGTATGCATCCATCCATCCAGTCCAGCATCTCTCTCTCCTCTCTCATCACTATCAGTTGGAGGCTAATTAATAGAGAGAGGAGGCGTACCTGTTGGTGCAAGGCTTGCTTAAATCCTTCCTAGCCAGGATCGGTACTCACCTCTCCGCCAGCTTCCGGGTCTTCCGGGAGTTCGGAGATCCGGTGACGTCACGGACATCGACATCAACGGACTCCTCCCCCCTTCCCCAAGTGGCTCCGAAGGGAAGGGGGGGGGAGTCCGGTGGCATCGATGTCCTTGAAGGCTAACAAAGGGAAGGGGGAGGAGCCCGGTGACGTTGATGTCCGTGACGTCACCTGACTCCTCCCCCTTCCCTTCGTTAGCCGACGGAGCCACAAAGGCGCGTGACTTAAAAGTACACAGAGAGAAAGTACTTAGAACGCATCAGCCGTATCAAATAGGCTCTCAGAAGAAGCACAAAAAGGTATTGTTGCCATGTTGCTTACTGTTACTATGTTATATAAAATAGTTCTGTAATGCTTTTTAAAAATTCAGTCCTGTTGCTCTTCAAGCGTGTATAGCCAGCGCACAAAAAAGGATTTCAAATGACAAAAAAGTGTGGAATTATTTAATAACCAACCCGCCCATATACACACGGAAGAGAGCAGCTTCCAGGGGACATCCACCTTTCCATTTTTGTAACCCTCCCCTTTCAATAAAACCTGAATGTGTTAATTTTTTTAAATGTACCTTTTTTTAAATGTCTTTGTGTGGCCCTGTCCCCATTACCATTGTTGCTTAGACAAGAATTCTGTATGTGCGTTATAATTAATCGAAATTAATCGATTAAAAAAAAATCAATCGAACACAAAAATGTTAATCAGCAACAGCCCTAATATATATATAGGCTTGTTCAGACCAACTGCGGTGCGTTCCACAGCGGTAGCTGCTGGAAGGCACCGCAATCGCTCACAAAACTGCAAGGGTTAAGTGCTCGTTTTGGTCTAGGAGCCAAAAAAAAAAGAAAATACCCTCACCTGATCCTTGATCCTGCTTGGCTGGTAGACGGATCCCCGCAGCCTCCTCTGCACTGGGCTCGGTGGTCTAAGGACCGGTGCCGTCACCACGTCTAAAGCAGTTCTATTACGTTCCCTGGTCAGAGCGGAGGGGAAGAGAGGCGAGCGCTGACCGCCACAGGACCGAGCAAGTATATCTTCTTTATTGGGGCTCCCTAGACCAAAACGAGCAGTTAACCCTTACCGTGCCAGGGCAGCTCAGCTGATGCAGCCGTGAGCTTCTATTAACCCCTCGAAAGCCAGGACGCACAGGACAGGGTTGAGTTCAGGACCCAGTGCAGGCCAGTCAAGTTCCTCCACCCCAAACTCATGCACTGACCCCACTTCTGGCCATGACTGCATATACTGTATATATAGTAGCAGCAGGCAGATGAAGATGCCTGGGTATAGGCAGGATGACAGGGATGCATATATTATATATTATATTATAAAGAGGGCCAGATGTGATTGAATTTGTTTTTAATTTTCTTGTTCTCAAGTTATCCCCAGACCGTTCTCCTGGCAACCGCCAAATAGGGTTGCCACCTGTCCGGTATTCACCTGGACAGTGCGGGTTTTGAATGCTGTGTCCGGGTTTCATGGCAGCTAAAACCCGGACGCATGTCAAGCAGACAGGGGCAACCAAAATTAGGATAGAGGCTACTGGCCCCCCACTGAAAATAGTCTCCACTGTGATATTACATATCAATGGGTGGCGCTATTTAAATATGAATAATTCTCCCAAAAAAATGTCCATGCGTTGCTAGAGTGTTTGGGTTTCGCTGAAAGAAAAGGTGGCAACCCTACCGCCAAACCCAGACACGTCCATCGGTTTGCCAGACAGAGAAACGTGATTGGTCACTCCAGAGAACACGTCTCCACTTCTCTAGAGTCCAGTGGCGGCGCACTTTACACCACGGCATCCCACGCTTTGCATTGCACTTGGTGATGTACGGCTTGGATGCAGCTGCTCGGCCATGGAAACCCATTCCATGGAGCTCTCCACGCACTGTTGTTGTGCCAATCTGAAGGCCACACGAAGTTTGGAGGTCTGTAGCTATAAGTCTGTAGTTGCTGTTGTTCCCAGTTGCTCCCACTTTGTTATAATACCAGTAACAGGTGACCGCGGAATATTTAGTAGCAAGGAAATTTCCCGGAACACCTGAATCCAATGATTTGGAGGGGCGTCCCAATACTTATGGCAATATAGTGTACATAATAAAATACACCTACACTTTGGCCGTTATAGCCGATTCGTAAAGCTGTCGTTGTCGTATGGTTTCACTGATACTGCACCTTCTCTACCTAAATTGCAATTGACGAGGCTTAGGGCGCTTTATTTAGCCCGCTCACCCCTGGCTGTACAGTATCTTCAATGACTATTTCGGCCTCTTCTTAGATATCTCACATCTTCAAGTATTTCAAAGAGCTCTTTTCCTTCCACATCGATCGGCTTATTATCAGATTCCTTATTATTATTATTCATGATTTATATAACGCCAATGGTTTGTGCTGAGCTTCACAATATAAGAATAAAAAAGGTATGGGTAAGGGAAAATGATGTGAGTAGTATCACACAGACATAAAGTAGAAGTGTCACATAAATAAACTAGATGAGGAAGTGATTAATGATAAAGGGGAATGGGAGGTAGAGGGGGGATAGAGATAACTGGAACACGTAAGAAATAAGGAGATATACACAATACACATAGTGGTAAAGAGTTTTGTTTTTTTTTTTCTTTCTCTATCTCTCTCTCCCATCTCGTTCTCCCTCTCTCCCACCATGGGCACTCTTCCTGTGCTCCCCTTAAAGGAGCAGAGGATAAACACTACACGAAATGAAATAGATCTGAGAGAAATGCACTTGAATAAAGGATAAAAGCATGGGGGGAGGAGATGTATTTAAATAAAAGTTATTGGAAGTGTAAGATTATGGGGATCTCTTATGGATGAAGTGGTGGAAGAGGAAGGGAAAATAATAAGTATTATGTAATTGAATGAATGAATGTATATGTTTAAGGGAAAAATGTTGTTGTATTTAAATGTATATGTATATATGTTATATTTGAAAAATGTAATAAATATATATTTAAAAAAAAAAGAGCTTCACAATATAAAGGGAGACTGTACAGTAACAAGACAAGATGGTTAGGAGGACCCGGCTCATGAGAGTTTACAATCATAATGGAATACATATATATTCAGGTCTCTTACCAGTTCAGTAGATTCGCTGGATTAGAATAACAGTAATCCTATTGAGTGTTACCCGCAGTATGGTCACAGCAAGCTCCAGCCAGAGGCTTCCATGTCCAAGCCTCATTTCAGCTCCTCACAGCGCTCTCCAGGTTGAGTCTCTCATATCCAAGCCTCCTTTCCAGCTCCAGGCCTGCTTCCACCCCCCATTCCCTCCCAGGACTTCACAGGAATCTCTGTTGTCTGTGGTCACAATGAGGTTTGGAGCTCAGAGGATGGAGAACGCTGACAGGAGGCGAGAACGAGGCTTGGGACACGGAAGCCTCTGACTGGAGAACGCTGTGACTACTAAAGTGGCTGCCGGTGTTATGTCGAGGTGGCCAACTCGTCGAGATCTCCAACTCGTGACGTCACAAACATTGTAGCTTATGCCGAGATGGTGCTAGTGGCCGGGTGCCAGCCGTCACAGTTTTTTTTACTTCACTTGCCGTAGGTGCACCCGTGCGGCTTTGAAATTGTCGTCGAGTTCTCCAACTCCCGTCGGTGCTTGTGGCATCGGGTGCCCGCACAGGCGCACTGCTGCAGATTTTACAACTTGATACTTCTCTTGGGTGGCTGCGCAGGTGCAAAACGGGAGTTGGAGGTCTCGAGGAGTTGGAGAATTCGATAGAACACCGGTGACATTATTATTATTATAGGTATATATACAACATTTATACATAGATTCTTTAACAAACCATTATAATAGGCTATGTTTCTAATCCTCAATGATGATGGAAAGTATATGTTATCCTTAGAGGGCCGATTGACACCAGCAAGCCGCACTAAACGCATGTGTGCTGAGAGAAACAGTACTGATGCGCCGATGCCTATTCACACTTGCGGCGCATGTGAACACAGGTGAAACAAATGACAAACGCACTCATTCATTCATAACTACCTTTTAAAGTAAGGTGCACGTGAACAAGCGTCACAGTTGCGCGTATTTTGCTGTGCATCAGCACAGGGCAGCACTTTAATTTCAATGGGCTGCCCAACACACAACAAAAGCGGCACAGAAGCTTCATGCTATTTTAGAACTCCTGTTTTCAGGCATTTGTCAGGTGGCCATGTGTGACGTGCCATTGAGAAATAGTGGCGCCAGAATTGCACGCATCGCATTTCAACGTCACGCATTCTCTCACGTTGTGTGAATGCATACCGATGCGCATGTGTGGCAAAACATGAACAGGGCCTTAAGCTAAAGTTACATTTGTTGGGGGGTTATACAGCAGCAGGGGCATTACTTGCCTCTAATAAAGTGCGTCCTATGTCCTGCTTCATGACAGTTCCTGTAGAAATCCTCCCTTCAGCGATGCCGGATCCTCTGCATAGCAGTGAACTTCCAGCACATTATGGGTTAACTGCTGCTGCTGTTAAAAGAAGAATTGGGAGCCGCTCTCCCCCTCCCTTCCACCCATTCACAGAGTTCTTTGCATTCTTTTCACAGAATGTAGAGGAGGGGGATCCTGCCATTCATCTGTCTTTCACCCACTATGCAGAATAATGATTATGATAATAATAAACATTTCATTTAGCTGTGCTGTATGTGTATAGGCCAATGTAGTTGGATCTGTATGTGCGTTATCATTAATCGATTAAAAAAAATTTCGATTAATTGTACACAAAAATTGTAATCATTACCAGCCCTAATTTTTTATTTTTGTGTCGTTGTTACAAGGAAAGGTGAAATTACCTCCCCATTGCTCATATACATGTTGTATAAAATAAATGTGTGTGTGTGTGTTATATTTTTGGTAAAACATAAAAGACGGGGTCGCCTCAGGTAAATAGACACCAAACATGTCAAGCCTTAAAATTGCGCACGCCCGCAAAATCTAAAAAACGACCACACTTTTATTGCTCATCAGTTTGGGGGTGTTATTAGTGATTGATGGCCCTAAAACTATTACTCACACTCCAACGTTCTTGGTGATACGTAACATGTGCGGCACAATCGTCGTTTTCGCACGAAGGCGCACCCGACACATTTTTTTTTTATGCTTTTTTTTTTTTTTACACAACTTTATTGCTATCACTAAGAAGCCCCCTATGTGATAGCCAATCTACATGACAGGTCCTCTTAATGGAGACATCAGGGGTCTCCAAGACCCCTAATGTCACCTAGGGACCCCCAGAGAAGCAGAGATCTGCTCCACCAGCTTCTGTAGCTGGAGAGTGACAGCATAATGCGGAAGTGATGTAATATACATCACTTCCTGCATTGGGGACTGAGAGAAGATCAGAGGGAGATCGTGTAACGATCTCCCTTTGATCTCCTGTCACAGAGCACCCGTGCTGCTCCCGGCTGCACCGGGCACAGCGGATCTCGGGATCGGCAACGATTAGCTGCTGCTAATACAAGCGATTGGGCGTCTCTAGAGACGCCCAATCACTTGAATGTAAAGCTCCCGGCCGGCCATGTAATTACAACGGCCGGCCGGGAAGCTACTCGTCGGGCTCCGCCATCCTCTCGTCACCGACGAGAGGACGAGTGGATTTTTCAAGCCCTGTATGTGTATATATATATATATATATATCTGCATTAATGTAAAAAATGCCCCCCACCACCACCACACACACACACACTTACCTGCGGTCGGTCATCTCTTCCGCCGCAACCGGGAAGAAAGATACTCAGCGCTTTCCCCGAACTTCCTCGTCCTGGGGGAAGGTACTGAGGGCAGAGGAGACATAGGCTCCTTCTGCCGTCAGTTAAAGTGTGACTATGGGAGCAGGGGGTGTGGCTTGCACAAGCTGTGTGTGTCTATGGACACACACCGCTAGCTGCAGGAACAAGCAAGCACGGGTGTCTTCTCAGCAGCTAGCGGTCTGAGGATAACTTGAGAACGAGGAAACTAAATTGTTTTTAAAAAAAAGCAAATGCAATCACATCTGGCCCTCTTTATAATATATAAAAAAAAGGAACACTTTAAGGACACTTGCTTAAATCTTCTTTTTAGGGTTTCTTTGCCCACTTTTATTGACACAAAAACTCAAAGGTTCATTCACCGCTCCAAACTCACTCCTGGGATGGACTATAAATCTCATGTTTAGTTTCCTAATTTGTATTGAGATTGTAGTCCATCACAGGAGTGAGCTTGGAGTGGTGACTACTTTACAACACACACAGGGACCATGGGGAACAGACGTAGCCCCCCTCCAGAAGCAAGGACAGTGTCAGCACCAATTCAGAGATGATTTGAGGATCTACAGCCGAGTGATACACAAATAAGATACATTTCTGGTAATAGTTCAAGTACTTGAATGTATTTCTAAGATTTAAAGTGACATTAAAGCCAAAAAATTTTCCCCTCCACCCCATGTAAATGTTAGCACTTACCTCAAATGATGTCTCTTATTCTGATCTTCCTCTTCTTTCCACCTGTTTTCATGTGTCCCTCCAGCGGTGCAACGTCACTCCGATCCAGCGCTGACTGCTCTGTCTCTCCGATCCAGCGGTGTCTGCAGGCGGGTGCATGCGTCCATAGACTTACCTTGCGTCTCTGCTCGTCTCCCGGCCGAGAATCGGAACTGTGCATGCGCCCGCCCCAAGATGCTTTGCGGCCGTACGATCACTTCCTGATTCTCGGCGCGGGAGCGAGCAGCGATAAAGAGGTAAGTTTAAAACCAGTTCAAGCGTTTTTTTTTTTTTAACTTCTTGCCTATATCTACTGCTTGCTAGTAGTAGATATAGGCAAAAAAACGGAGGGTTTAGAACCCCTTTAACTCCAGAGTTTAGTGTCACTTCCAGCCAGTGGCGTAACAATCACAATAGCGACCCAGGCGGCCGCTATGGGGCCCGGGGGACAGGGGGGTCCGGCAAGGACATGCCCCTGATGCCATGCGGGCCACCTGGGTCGTTATGGCATCTCAGGCTGCTGGCTGTCACTGGCGGCTGTTAGGAGGAACATGTGAAGCGGCGCGTTCCTCCTCACAGCCACTGCTGAGTCAGTGACAACCCGCAGCTTCGGAGGAGGTGACTGGGCCTGTCGTCAGCAGCGATGGAGGCGGGGCCCAGTGATCGAAAAGGCGGAGCATAGCTATGAGAGCGGCGGGGCCCGGTGATCGAGGAGGTGGGGCCCAGTTACAGAGGAGGCGGGGCCCGCCAGGGATCGTGGAGGAGAAGGAGGCGGACAGAGGATTGGAGCAAACAGGTAAGAGGGCTTGACTGCCCACATGAGACCCTGCAGAGCCCACCATAGAAAGTCTATGGTGGGCTCTGCAAGGTCACCCTCAGATGGGCTGTTTGGGTTATCAGGTGGGCTTAACTAGAAATCACAGGGCCCCATACAAAATTTTGCATGTGATTTCTAGATACGCCCCTGCTTCCAGCCTTTAAGGTCAGGTTTAGCAGTTGAACTTAGCTTAGGAAACAGGTATAGATTAAGATTTAGGTGAACTTTAAAACTCAGCGGTTTTTATTACTCCACATTCATTTTTTGAAAGTGATAAAACCACTCTTGGGTGCATCCATTCATTTAATAGACCAAAACTCAAGACACCCAAGACCATTTTTGGCAATATTATTACACCAAAAGTGAACATATCAGGCTGAGGAGAGGGCCAGATATATCTCTCCAGCTGGAGAATAATGAGGAGTAGGCACATAGGAATAGTTTTGCATTCAAGAAGGTATATACCAGGTACAATATGTTTGGTGATATGGCGGTCATAGTAGTTTTTCTATTAGTCATGTTCAAGCCATAGTACTATATGTAAATATGCCAAGCTCTTATTTATTGGGTTGCATAAAAATAGCAAGGTACCATAGTGCTTCCACCCACATGGGGCCTTACGCCAAGAATACTTCCTTTCATGGGGAAGAATACTGACCACTGTTCACAAAGCCACCAGTAACAGTGACTTTATACAACTCCTGACTTTCTATTACATTATCCCCCCCATAAGCGATGTCTATAGTGTACTTATCACGTACCGGAGGCTGAGACCAGACGATGGAGAGGCGTCTCTTGCAATTCGTGTCCTGAGACCCTTGGAGTTGGGAACAGGAGGGCGCAAGGCAAAGAGGAGCACGAGTGCCGCAGGCCGGAGACAGACACCGTGCAGGAATAACTTTGTAGGGAGGTTAGCAAGCCAAAGGTCGAATCCAGTCGGGCAGCGGAGTATTAATTCGGAAGACGATAGCAAAT
Source organism: Nanorana parkeri (assembly GCF_000935625.1). NCBI lineage: Eukaryota > Metazoa > Chordata > Amphibia > Anura > Dicroglossidae > Nanorana > Nanorana parkeri. The sequence goes on along the minus strand of NW_017306756.1, from coordinate 698,199 downwards.
CCAGGGAAAAGGCTGGGGTCAGGGGCTGGCAGCAAGCAGAAGAGTAGTCCAGGGCAATCCAAGTCAAAGCAGGTCAAGCAGAGAACACAGGTAACAAGCACCAACTGACAAGACCATCAGCAATGAGAGGGAAGCAGGTTCATCCTTAAATAGTCATTGAATTAAGACAGCTACCTCACTTCCTGTGTGCCATCCGTCTGCGCGTCTTTCCGCGTATCTCACGAATGCGCAGTTTGCCGCGATTCCGGCGGTTGGCCCTTTGCGTGAATGCGCGGCCGCAACTGTGCTTTTACAGTACTGGTACCAAAGGTAAGCTCATGCAGATTTTCAGAGAAGACAAAAGCAACAAAGCGCCACCTCTTTGTGTGAAATCTTTGGTGGCGCTTTGTTGCTTTTGTCTTCTATGTATCTGATGAGAACCCCAGAGTCTCTCTGACGACCAGCCTCTCCAAATCCTGTGGATATTTACAGGAAAGACTACTCCTAGAGGATTGTGTGATGGTAATGATTAGCGTCAAGAGTTAAATCGACTTTTTCATGCTGATTTTCCTCTGGGGATATTGGAAACATGGGGACCAGAGAAGGAAAAGCTTCAGCTATAGACCTCCATTTGGATAATGGAAAAGAAAGAAGAAACGGTGGCACCTCTAGGGGTACCAGTAGATTCTCCATTATAATCAAATACGACGTATGGTGCTCACCTTGCTATGTCTTATTGTAGACCATATGTCTAATTGTAATTGGGAATCTACTGGTACTCATCGAAGGGTTTGTATTTTTTTTACTTTTCAGCATTGTATAACCCTGTTTGTGGATAACCAGTGCAGTGGCAGCCTCGGAGGATGGATTTGGCAGAGAATGAGCCATCTCTTGGAGTACTTTGATCCCTCTGTGTTCAAGGCTTCTTTTTTGTCCATGTGTCCATTTAGATAACAGAGAGCAAATGACACATTGTACACGCAAGGCAGTGAAGAAAAAACTTTATTGTAAAAAAAAAACAGAAACAACTTAACTGATCACTGTTACCTGGGCAAAGTACTTTATCCTAATGCCCATCCCAAAGCATATCTCTTTAGTGGAAGCAAAAAAAAAAAAAATCACAAATAACTAACTTTACCAAACATATTAACAGGTCCAGGTCATGGTATAGCTCAGGGGTAGGCAATCTTGGCACTCCAGTTGTTGTGAAACTACAAATCCCATGAGCCATTGCAAGACTCTAAAAGCCACAGGCATGTACGATCACTTCCTGATTCTCGGCGCGGGAGCGAGCAGCGATAAAGAGGTAAGTTTAAAACCAGTTCAAGCGTTTTTTTTTTTTTAACTTCTTGCCTATATCTACTGCTTGCTAGTAGTAGATATAGGCAAAAAAACGGAGGGTTTAGAACCCCTTTAACTCCAGAGTTTAGTGTCACTTCCAGCCAGTGGCGTAACAATCACAATAGCGACCCAGGCGGCCGCTATGGGGCCCGGGGGACAGGGGGGTCCGGCAAGGACATGCCCCTGATGCCATGCGGGCCACCTGGGTCGTTATGGCATCTCAGGCTGCTGGCTGTCACTGGCGGCTGTTAGGAGGAACATGTGAAGCGGCGCGTTCCTCCTCACAGCCACTGCTGAGTCAGTGACAACCCGCAGCTTCGGAGGAGGTGACTGGGCCTGTCGTCAGCAGCGATGGAGGCGGGGCCCAGTGATCGAAAAGGCGGAGCATAGCTATGAGAGCGGCGGGGCCCGGTGATCGAGGAGGTGGGGCCCAGTTACAGAGGAGGCGGGGCCCGCCAGGGATCGTGGAGGAGAAGGAGGCGGACAGAGGATTGGAGCAAACAGGTAAGAGGGCTTGACTGCCCACATGAGACCCTGCAGAGCCCACCATAGAAAGTCTATGGTGGGCTCTGCAAGGTCACCCTCAGATGGGCTGTTTGGGTTATCAGGTGGGCTTAACTAGAAATCACAGGGCCCCATACAAAATTTTGCATGTGATTTCTAGATACGCCCCTGCTTCCAGCCTTTAAGGTCAGGTTTAGCAGTTGAACTTAGCTTAGGAAACAGGTATAGATTAAGATTTAGGTGAACTTTAAAACTCAGCGGTTTTTATTACTCCACATTCATTTTTTGAAAGTGATAAAACCACTCTTGGGTGCATCCATTCATTTAATAGACCAAAACTCAAGACACCCAAGACCATTTTTGGCAATATTATTACACCAAAAGTGAACATATCAGGCTGAGGAGAGGGCCAGATATATCTCTCCAGCTGGAGAATAATGAGGAGTAGGCACATAGGAATAGTTTTGCATTCAAGAAGGTATATACCAGGTACAATATGTTTGGTGATATGGCGGTCATAGTAGTTTTTCTATTAGTCATGTTCAAGCCATAGTACTATATGTAAATATGCCAAGCTCTTATTTATTGGGTTGCATAAAAATAGCAAGGTACCATAGTGCTTCCACCCACATGGGGCCTTACGCCAAGAATACTTCCTTTCATGGGGAAGAATACTGACCACTGTTCACAAAGCCACCAGTAACAGTGACTTTATACAACTCCTGACTTTCTATTACATTATCCCCCCCATAAGCGATGTCTATAGTGTACTTATCACGTACCGGAGGCTGAGACCAGACGATGGAGAGGCGTCTCTTGCAATTCGTGTCCTGAGACCCTTGGAGTTGGGAAAAGGAGGGCGCAAGGCAAAGAGGAGCACGAGTGCCGCAGGCCGGAGACAGACACCGTGCAGGAATAACTTTGTAGGGAGGTTAGCAAGCCAAAGGTCGAATCCAGTCGGGCAGCGGAGTATTAATTCGGAAGACGATAGCAAATCCAGGGAAAAGGCTGGGGTCAGGGGCTGGCAGCAAGCAGAAGAGTAGTCCAGGGCAATCCAAGTCAAAGCAGGTCAAGCAGAGAACACAGGTAACAAGCACCAACTGACAAGACCATCAGCAATGAGAGGGAAGCAGGTTCATCCTTAAATAGTCATTGAATTAAGACAGCTACCTCACTTCCTGTGTGCCATCCGTCTGCGCGTCTTTCCGCGTATCTCACGAATGCGCAGTTTGCCGCGATTCCGGCGGTTGGCCCTTTGCGTGAATGCGCGGCCGCAACTGTGCTTTTACAGTACTGGTACCAAAGGTAAGCTCATGCAGATTTTCAGAGAAGACAAAAGCAACAAAGCGCCACCTCTTTGTGTGAAATCTTTGGTGGCGCTTTGTTGCTTTTGTCTTCTATGTATCTGATGAGAACCCCAGAGTCTCTCTGACGACCAGCCTCTCCAAATCCTGTGGATATTTACAGGAAAGACTACTCCTAGAGGATTGTGTGATGGTAATGATTAGCGTCAAGAGTTAAATCGACTTTTTCATGCTGATTTTCCTCTGGGGATATTGGAAACATGGGGACCAGAGAAGGAAAAGCTTCAGCTATAGACCTCCATTTGGATAATGGAAAAGAAAGAAGAAACGGTGGCACCTCTAGGGGTACCAGTAGATTCTCCATTATAATCAAATACGACGTATGGTGCTCACCTTGCTATGTCTTATTGTAGACCATATGTCTAATTGTAATTGGGAATCTACTGGTACTCATCGAAGGGTTTGTATTTTTTTTACTTTTCAGCATTGTATAACCCTGTTTGTGGATAACCAGTGCAGTGGCAGCCTCGGAGGATGGATTTGGCAGAGAATGAGCCATCTCTTGGAGTACTTTGATCCCTCTGTGTTCAAGGCTTCTTTTTTGTCCATGTGTCCATTTAGATAACAGAGAGCAAATGACACATTGTACACGCAAGGCAGTGAAGAAAAAACTTTATTGTAAAAAAAAAACAGAAACAACTTAACTGATCACTGTTACCTGGGCAAAGTACTTTATCCTAATGCCCATCCCAAAGCATATCTCTTTAGTGGAAGCAAAAAAAAAAAAAATCACAAATAACTAACTTTACCAAACATATTAACAGGTCCAGGTCATGGTATAGCTCAGGGGTAGGCAATCTTGGCACTCCAGTTGTTGTGAAACTACAAATCCCATGAGCCATTGCAAGACTCTAAAAGCCACAGGCATGACTTCCAGAGGCAGATGTATGTTGGGCTTTGTATTTTTACCACAGCTGGAGGGCTAAGGTTGCCTACCCCTGGTATAGCTATCTTTTATTGATGCAGCAACCACACAGTGCAGCTGGAGAAGCAAGGAGAGGTTTTGGATACCTGCAATGGCCAGAGAATAGCAACACCCCAGCGATTTAATACAAAGGCTGCTGGAAAGGGGAGTATATGGCATCTTTTACAGGCTGCATTTACTTGATGATGTAGTGGCAGGGTCACTTAAACATTTAAACAGCCCAAGGAACTCAACCTACCTACATTTGCTGGGTGGCCCTTATTTTAATTCTGTAAGCGAGTTGCTATGAACACAAAAGTGTTTCCTGGCTCCCAGCATCGCCCTCTCTCTGAGCCCACTGCACCCTAGCCCAAGATACACTAGAGCATGAGAGAGAGGTTGCGGTCTAACGTTATGTAACCATTTTTTGCATTCTTGCAATTTGAGGGCAAGGCAGATGCTAGATAGCCAAGCCCCAATCATGCAACTGTGTTTTTGAACATTGCAGCTCTTCTCCCCCCAAAAAAGTGTAAATGAGTGACAAAACTCCAGCAATGGCCTAATTACCTCCCACAACTGTCAACTAAAACCAGTACTAAACCAAAAACAAGGTTCATTGAAAGCCAAGCTGCCAAAGTGTAACTTCACAAACTTTAGTGAAGGTCAAAATATGAGCACCCCAAGATGATGCACCACCAACGGCATCAACACCTTGTAATTGGCCTGAGATGATTTAAAACCAGGCACACTAGGCAAATACAGACTTAGACTCTAATATTCTGGTGTGCCGACTACCTAGCCATCCTACTATACAACTGGGCACAAGACAGAAAGGAGCCCTATTGGATAGTGAAGTGGGCGTGAAGGGGGCATGCCAGAACTCCAAAGTCAGGTCCAAATCTAGGCTTCCATTTGGCTGTGGCCAGAGGATGGTTTTGACACTGCAAGTGCATTTTAGTACATGCCTTTAAGCTCTGTTATTCAGAGGACCTGTATTTCCACCTCCCTCTGATCTCTTCAGAAATAAGTTTTTAACAAAAAAGAAACAGCCCTGGAGCATGCAATAGCCCCCAGGTACAAGCCTGAAGCATGGAGTAGCCCTTATGAACAGTCCTGGAGCAAGGAGTGCCCCCCTTGTACGGCCTTGAAGCATGGAGTGGACCCCATGTACAGCTGTGGAGCATGAAGTAGCCCCCATGTAAAGCCATGGAGCATGGAGGAGCCCCTATGTACAGCTCTGGAGCATGGATTAGCCCCCATGTACAGCTCTAGAGCATGGAGTAGCCCCAATGTAAAGCTCTGGGGCATGGAGACACAGAATTCTAGGAATAATGGAGTGAATAAACACTGTGCCGCACCAAGTAGATATTAGCACTGTTCCTCCACAACTTCTATTGTGGAGGACTAATGTACTAGACTTTCTCACCACAGAAACATAAAGTGATTTTGGATTGTCCATCACTTTCCTGGCCAACAAAATGAAAATAAAGCAAGGGTGGCTTATTTAAACAGGGATACAAAGAATAACACAAGGAAGAGTTTCTAACTCTTTCCTACTTTACTCAAAACTGGAAAAAGAAAGTTTGGCTTCAATACCACTTGAATAACTGGCTGGAAATTACCTGCAGCCAGAACAAAATGGTGGAAACTTTGTAGAAGTGATCCAATCAGGTTCCCCTCCCTAGGTCACCTTGGAATTCCAACAGTAAAATAATTTCCCACATCTCCTAACTCACCCAGATATCTTTATTGAACCATCTGACACACAAAGTGCAGCATGAAGGGGCTCAGTGAAGGTGGTGGTGAAGGTGTGTAAGTGTCGGATCGGTTCACACATATCATAAAAAAACAGCTGCCCGGCCTTGTAATCCAGATAGATCCTGACTTTATCACTGGAGATATTGTCAGCTAACGGCACCTTTTCCTCATTATGTATCACTGAACACTCGTTCTCATATCTGCTTAAACTCCATGACTTCCTGTTATATCCAATGGCTGACTGACGTCCTCTCTTGTCTATACCGGCATAACTCATTCCTACTGCCCAGTTCGTTGATTCACTGACATCAAGCTCCCAGTAATGTCTCCCTGAGAAAAAACTCCTCATGCCTAACACCTGATAGTATGTCTGAAATTTCCCCGATGTTTCTGGGTGATTTTGTTTTGTATTGGACCAGGATGCAGTTTTCATATCACCTGACAAATGAAGTTTATGATGAGCTGTATTTACATCCAGTAATATGTCTGCGGCCTGTACATGTAGGAATGCATTTACCCCTTTTATCATGTTGGATAACCCCGAGTGTAATGTGTGCGAGATCTCAGCCACATCCAGATTCCGTCCATCATGGAGGAGTTTATCATGTCTCTCTCTGTCCTCGTCATCTCCCTCCTCAGTATCACACAAGTCCCCTGTGTCTGATTCCTGTAAGACAGTCAGTGGGTCAGTCATGTTACACATCTCCTCAATGTGATCCATCTTCCTGGACAGCTCGGCCTTCTTTATTTCCAGCTTCTGGATCAGGTCAGAGACTGGGAGTGAAAGCCGCTCTTCCTGCCTGGAGATCATATTGTGGACTTTCTTCTGCAGGTCTTCTGCCTGTCTCCTTGTGTCTTCAAATAAGCTTGTAACTTTCGTTGTTACACCAGCTGCTCTTTCTTGTACTTTTCTCCTGCGTTCCTGCAGACTCCGGACTCTCTTCTCAGTCTCCTCTCTCTCTGTGATCAGTTTCTGTAGAACATTCTTTAGTTTCTGCTTCTTCTTCTCAGAGGCCTCATGCAACAGCTCTGCTGTATGTCCTTGGTGTTCTCCATCCAGCCTGCAGGACACACAGATACAGGCAGAATCTGCAAGACAGTAATACTCCAGAATCTTCTTATGGACGGAGCATTTCCTACTCTCCATGGAAGTGGTGGGTTCAGTTAGGATGTGCTCTGGTGACTTGCTGTGGACTCTCAGGTGATCATCACACAGAGAAGCTTCACACATCAGACAGGATTTAACAGCAGGTACAGGAGCGTGAATACAGTAAGTACAGGAGATCCCAGTCTCCTCCCGATGTAACTGGGTAGACTGTAAATCTTTTACTAGGTTACGCAATGTTAGGTTCCTGTGTATTTTAGGACGACTCTGGAATAATTTCCTACATTGGGGACAGAAGTAGGATCCAGACTTCTGTGAATTCAGGACCTTTTTTATACAGGCCCGGCAGAAGTTGTGTCCGCATTTCAGGTTTACTGCATCTTTATAAACGTCTATACAAATGGGACACTCCAGATCTTCCTGATTCAGATTCAGAAATGCCATGACTAAGAAAGGAAAGAATGAAAATTAAGGTCTGATACACTTAAAAGGGAAATATATATATTGCACATTTTTTCTGCTCAGGAAACAGTTCAACTAGTTTTTTTTATCAGATTAGAGCGAGACTTTCCTTTATCAGTAGGGATACACCATTTTTCGACAGACTGAGTATTGATACTTTTCCTCAAGTACTCGCCGATACCAATTACCGATACCTTTCTTATAGTTTCATGTGACAGTTTCCCTAAAACAATACAGACTAATGATTTTAGGACAGTGGTGGAGGGACTACAAAGCCCAGCAATACATTATACAGCAATGCAGAATGGCACCAGCTATAGAGGACTACAAATCCCAGCAATACATTATACAGCAATGCAGAATAATAGCATGTGTATTGCTGCATAGAGTATGTAGCAATACACATGCTATTATTCTAGCTACATACTCTATGCTGCCACTCTGCTCGGGGGTGCCGGCCTGAGGCAGAGGGTCGCCGGAGGGGGAGATGGGAGGAGGCTCACAGGACCGGGAGATGTGAAGGTCGGCGGAAGCGTTGTAAACAGGTGCTGCGTGGTCCCCGGGAAGGCTGCCGCGAGGTCCCCAGCAAGCGGGGGACCTTAGGCAGCTGCTTCAATTTAAATAATTAAAGTCCTGGTATCGGTTTTTGGTATCTGAGCATTTGCATGGGTACAAGAGCTATCCCTATTTATGTGTTAGGGAGTCAAAGTGATTTCTCTATACAGTGTTCCGTAATTAATTTCATAATTATGGAAGATTGTGTTTCCTAGTCTCGGAGAGTCAAGCAGTTTTTGTGGCATAGACCATAAGAAGCCGACGAAAAATGATCTGATCCCCGTCACGCACGGTGCGCAATATGTCTCTCGTCTGATAGACGTCTGGTAGAAGCTGATGAACAAAATCATATTACAAGAAACATTCAGACTAAAGAGCAGACCTTGCCTGTTAAACATCTTGAAACCTAAAGCGGAACTGTAGAAGTAGTGGTGTATAGGGCTGCAACAACTAATCAACTAAATCGATTATTTAAAAAGTTGTCAACCTTTTCAATCGTCAATTAATCGGCTTCCGATTAGTTGGTCCTGTTCACGGCATCATTGTGCTGTATATTATACATAGGAATACAAATACCAGCAATACATTATCAGTGGTGTGGAAATAAAAAAAAAAAACTACTTGTCCAAGGGCTAAAGCAGGGGCCAAATCTACTTGTCCCTCATGACAATCTACTTGTCCCAATACAAAAGAAAAATGTTTTAATCAAAACTAAGGATGCACCAATACCGGTTTTTCGGTATCGAGTACAAGTACCGATTTTGTGCTTTCGGATCTCGCTGACACTGAATACTAATACCGGTGCTTCCGCTGGCATGGAGCCGGCTTCCCTGGTAATCAAGAAGCCGGGCAGCGGGTAATGACATCCCGCCCAGGTTCCTGATTGCCACGGAAGCCGGCTCCATGTTGTTTAGCCTGCTTGATTGTGATTTGCCGGGAAACCTGCTTCCCGGTCAATCAAGAAGCCGGGTGGCGAGTAATGACCTGAGTGACCGGGAAACTGGCTCGATGCTGATTGGCTGGAAAGCAGGCTTCCTGGCCAATCAGCAAGGAGCCGGCTTCCCGGCCAATCAGAAAACCAGGAGGCGGGTCATTACTTGCCGCCGCACAGCTTCCTGATTGCACGGGAAGCTGGCTCCTTGTTCCCCTACGGCACTGCCAGTCAGAGGAAATTTTAATCTGGCCGTAAGTCCCAATATCGGGGAAGGCATCGGAGCATTTGGGGGAGTACTCGCCCAAATACTCCGTATCGCCACTGATACTGGTATCGGTGCACCCCTAATCAAAACATATTTTACTGTGCTAAATAGCGCTTCTCACTGGTCAGCGCAGTCATCTGACCAATGAGTGCTTGCAATTTGCGAGCGAAATTCAAAATGCATAGGGGAGGACTGCGCTGGACAGCAGTAGGGGGTACAATCATTTTTATTTTTCCATATTACCTGGGAAAATGAACTTGCCCTTTAATGCACATTGGTTGTGTGCATGAGAATTCTGGCTACCACCATGGAATGGCGGCTGCAATCTCAAAGCACATGCAGAATGTCCTACGCATGCGTTTATTTGCATGCAGATGGCGGGGGCAGCAGGGTTTCATTTTTATTTTTTACTTTTTCAATCTTTATATATTTTATTATTTTTTTAACTTTTTAAATGTTCTTTAAATTTGTATTTATTTACTTTTGCCAATGTTCTTCCTATCACATAGGGGATTCAAATCCCTTATGTGATAGTTTGGAGGTGACAGGTTCTCGTTATGGAACCTGCCCTCCAACAGCGCCACGGTCTCAGAGAACACACAGAGACCCCCTGTATAATTTTACACTTTCCATTTCACTATATGGCACACCACTTTCTTTTTTACTTCCACCGCTCCAAGCTTGCTCCTGTGATGGACTACAATCTCAATACAAACTAGTAGCCCATCACTGGAGCCATTTTTAAAAATGTATTTTATTTTTTATCCGATTAATCGAACTCAATAAATCGGCTACCCAATCGATTTTGAAAATAATCATTAGCTGCAGCTCTAGTGGTGTGGGAACTAGGGATGCACTGATACCAGTATTTCGGTGTTGAGTACAAGTAGCGATATTTACTGTATATTTCGGTACTCGCAGATACCGTGCACCAATACCGATACTTCTGCTAGCATGGAGCCGGCTTCACAGGCAATCAAAAAGCCGAGCGGCGTGTCATTACCCATCGCCCGGCTTCCTGATTGGCTGCAAAGCCGGCTATATGCTGTTTGGCTTGATCAATGCTGATTGACCGGGAAGCATCGAGCCGGCCAAACAACATATAGCTGGCTTCCCGGCCAATCAGGAAGCTGGGTGGTGGGTAATGACTCGCTGCCCGGCTTCCGGATTGGCCCGAGAAGCTCCCTCCATGTTTTTGGCCGGCTCGATGCTGATCGACTTGGAATCCGGCCAATCACCCAGCTTCCTGATTGGCCTGGAAGCCATCTCCATGTTCCCTCGCCAGACTGAAATATCCCTCTGACCGGAAGTTCCGGTATCGGGGAAGGTATCGGAGCATTTGGTGCATTCCTGGTGGGAACCATGGCTGGAAGTCTTACTAGGCTGCACAGGCCATGGCCTAGGGCACCACTGCCATCAGAGGTGGCATCTTGCCACACAGGACACTTGACTATTATGGTGGCTCTTAATTATTTTGTGCTCACAGAGCCCAGTGCCAACATAATCACCACCCTCCCCTGCATCTGAACCTTAGGCTGGGCACACACCTTACAACCATCGCAAGACTTTTGTCTTGCGATGGTTGTAAGGTACTTAAAAAAACGTACAATCTGCCTATGTTGCATAGGCAGATCGTACTTGCGATGATCGCAAGCCACGCCCCCTGAGGGGCGGGCTTCCGTTTACCGCAATGCCGAACGGGCAGTGTGCACTTGCGCACACCGGCCCGTGCGGCTGTTATCGTACGGACATGCCACAAACCCGCCGAACGTCGTACGATGCTCGGCGGGTTTTCAAACATGTCCGTAAGTTTAAAGTCGTGCGACCTTACAGTAGTAGAGGTCGCACGGCTTCCACACACCTTACGATCATCGTACGATCGCGGGATTTCCCGCGATTATCGTAAGGTGTGTGGGGACCCTTAGTTTCATTCAGCGCCACTGCACTCAGAGCCTAGCCCCGCCCCCAAGCGAGCTGACTACTGTGATATCACTTCCTGAAGTAAGGGATAGGAGCCCCTGGAGACGCTGTGCTGAAAGGGTTAACTGCTCATTTTGGGCCAGGGTCTATAATAAAAAAATATATATTTAACCGACCCTTGGTTCTGCGGTAGTGCTACCTCTCCACCTTGGAATGTCGCTCGGCATCCTCACGTCCAGTGCAAGTCAATGGTCCACGCGGTCACATGACTGAGTGTCAAGCCCTTCCCCCTCTCGGGGACCTGGTCCCTGGCTCTAAAGAGCATCTCGTTACCAATGAGCGCTCGCCATTCTCAACCATTAGGCACCGTTCACACCGGGGCGTATCGTGAACGTGCGTCAAATGTGCACAAAAGTGCGTTCACCATACGTGCACAAACACGGAGCGTGCTTGTGCTGCCATTACTAGGTAACGGCACCCAAAAAAATTTGCAACATGTACTTTCTTTCCACGGTTGGTGCACGTCCAGGGACCCAATGGGGACACGCGCCAAACAAAGTTCTGCAAACCCGCGACGCACATCCCCACTATGCCCCGGTGTAAAGTCCTTATATTTATTCCAGAACGCGAGGATGACAGTTCTAGTGTATGTTGTATGGAACACTACACCGGCTGGTGGGGGCATCACAGCAGGGACCTGGGTAAGCGGGGAGGCGGCTGTGAGGCGGAGGTTCATTTTTTTGACATTTTGCGAAAAACGTGCATTTATTTATTTTGTTGTGGTTGTTGCATTGGAGCCAGCAAAGCATTGCAATCCCAATCAGGAAGAATAAGTGGCTACAGGTGCGGTGGTGACATATTCCATTAAATGCTACGGGTTAGTTAACACCATAAGCAGTGCGTTCCGGTCTGATTCTGGCCGGAACGCACTGCCCGCATTGCGGCCGGCTCACTTTTTTGCCCGGCTGGAGGGGGCATGCGGGGCCATTGAAGTGAATGGCACAGTAGCCACACCCTCCGGCCGCAATGCGAATGCCCGCACGGGATCGCAAGGCACATTGTGCCTGCAGTACATTACGGTGCGGTACGATCAAAATGCTGCAATCAATGGCCTGCCACGCCCCCCTCCAGCCCGGCAAAAAAGTGAGCCGGGCGCAGTGCGTTCCGGCCAGAATCGGACTGGAAAAGCACTGCTTATGGTGTGAACTTAGCCTAGAAGCTCCTTCTGGCGCAGTGGCCATTTGGATTGCAGTTTCTCAATTTGCAGACCATGACAAAGGATCTGCGAATGGCTGATGCTGCTGTGTGGGCGGAGCCATGCACAACCGTGCCAGATTGGGAAAGTAGTAGCAGCAGCCTGCGTGGAGAAGAAGGGGTGTCCCGAGGCAGGGTGTCCCCCGGAGCGGGTAACACGTGACACCCTAGTAACGTCATCACGCACACGCCTGATGATGTCGTGGGCTGTTACCTGCCGGCGGCCATCTTGGTTATGAATGCCAGCAGAGAGAGGAGGGGGGCATTCACCCTGCAGGATAAGGTATGCCGCAGAGTCCCCTGCTTTCCCATGCAACTGTCGGGATCCATTAATGAGTGCCCAACTTTTCAGAGGGGGTGACACCAGATTGACTGTCAATCATTTTGGTGTCACCCTGGGGAAGGCCGTACCCCCCTAGTGACACCACTGGGGAGAAGCACCCTGCAATTCAGGTAAGTAGGGGGGCAAGTTTCATGTATAATTCTGGATTTTGGGTGTAACATGAAATAAGGTCAGAAAAAAAAACTTAGCCTTTAATATCTTAACAGAAGAGGATCACAATATAGCGGCCACATGGGAAGACTCACTGATCTCTGTTATAGAGGTCACCGATACTAATATATAGAATACTGAGAAACATAACAAATGTAAAAAATGAACAAAGAAAACAATGTGACTTACCTGTAGTTACAAAGGAGGATTTGAATTCTGAGCCTCATGTCAGCCTGATGGTGTATTGCTCTCTGTTCTATTAGAGCTCCCCCTAGCTGCAGCCTGGTAATAGCAACACTGGGAGGTCCAATTATTTACCTGCAACACAGGAGTCCTGTACAGCAATTCTACCTGTGACAGTATGGAACTGATTTTGTCTCATTACAAAGCACGGCCAGAATGGGCTGGGATATACAATGCAAGGCGTTATAATACAGGTTTTCTTTAACCTGTGAAAAACAATATTGTGCCGCGCTAATAATCATACATATCTAATAAATTGAAACATATATAAGTGAGTCACATACATGAGCCTTCAAACAAATGAGGCATAGAAAATATCTACACAAAGACAAATATAGACAATAAAAAGTCTCAAGGAAAAAACAAAAGCAAGCAATGGTGATTGTGCAAAAAAAATTCCTCAGATGATTCGCAGCCAATGTGCATATAACTCTCAGGTGAGGATAATCACACAATGCAGACAGACCTTCACCTCCACCCAGTGAGTGATGACAAGTGAGTGCTCACCTGGGGAGGTAGACCTACAGAGCTAGGGGGTCAAATGCGCTTTTTCCCTTCTTAATGGGGGAGGGAAGCCCGTGCACAGAAAAGGCGATAAGGTCTCCTCAGATCACAGGTACCAGTATAAATCCAGGTGGAAAGAGAAAAAGGACAAGGACATAGTGCGTAACGTCCAATAAAATGCAATTTATTAAATAAAAAATTCGTACTCACAATGGTGTAAACAGTACAGGCATTGGGTATTGCTGGATCGGACCAGCAGGGCAAATGGCAGCAAAGCGATAAAAAAACCTGTTCGTCCGGCTCAGCTCAGTGCAGTGACATCAGAAGCTCCGCCCTACGTACGTTACGTCAAAACACGTGACTTCATCAGGGGTCTGAGGCATTTTGTATTTAATAAATACTGACCCCAAAGAAGGTCTGCTTCCCTAGCTTCTTCTCCTGGCTGCAGGAGCCGGAGAATGTAAACATTGACACCCGAAGTGATGTAATGCACATCACTTCCGGGTCCAGTGATCGGAGGAGAGATCAGCAGCTAGAAGCTTGCTGATCTCCTTCCGATCCATGCAGGGAGACCCACTGTGCCCCACTGGTCCCTGGTTCGTGGGACAGCGGAGCCCGGGGACAGCGGGTGGGGGTTGGGCGGGGTTTGATATCAGCTCTGACGTCAGAATCAGTTCCAGCAGTGGCATAACAATCGCCATAGCGACCCAGGCGGCCGCTATGGGGCCCGGGTGACACGGGGGGGGGGCCCAGCCAGGACATACCCCTGATGCCGTGCGGGCTGCCGGAGTCGCTATGGCTTCTCAGTTTGCTGGCTGTCACTGGCAGGTGTAAGGAGGAACGTGTCACTGTTAGATCACCGACAACCTGTCAGTGATCTGTGCAGCAGCACATTCCTCCTCACAGCCGCTGCTGAGTCAGTGACAGCCAGCAGCTGTGGAGGAGAAGGCTGGGCTGGCGTCAGCAGCGGAGGAGGAGGCAGGCACGACAATGGAAGAGGAGGCGGGGCCCGGCGATGGAAGAGGAGGCGGGGCCTGCCAGCGACCGTGGAGGAGGAGGAGGTGGACAGCGGATCGGGGCTGACAGGTAAGAGGGTTTAACCAGCACACCTGAGACTCTGCAGAGCCCACCATAGAGAGTCTATGGTGGGTTCTGCATGCTCACTCTCAGGTGGGAATATCAGGAGGGCTCTGCAAGGGGCATAACTAGAAATCACAGGGCACCATACAAAATTTTGCTATGGGGCCAGGCCCTCAGTATTGTGGAACCTGGCCTTGGGGCGGCAGGGAGAGTAAATCCGGCCCTGTGATTTCTAGTTACGCTCCTGAGTTCCAGTGTAAAGACTGGTCAGCAGGCTATAGCCATACTGCTGCTGGAATCTCTCACATCAAAAAGCACAGCCCTGCCTCTACTAAGATGGCCGCCTCTATACAGAAAGACATTGTAGAACAAGTCTGCCAATCAAGCTGCTGACAAGCCTGATGTCCTCCCTTCACAACACAATACAACATTCAAGCTGCAGATATTAAAGTCCACATAGATGATTTCTCTCATTTAACCCCTGATGAAGGTGTGTACTTTAGACCCCCGAAACATGTTGGATGCACTTACAGTGCCCCCCTGACCCGAATGGAATATAGTTGTATCCGGACTATGGTGTGGCACTTCAATTCCTATATCTACAGGAGAGAACAAGGAATGGTAAGTCAGTAATGGGTCAGAGATGAGCTGCAGGGAGACCAGAGGCCATACTGGCGACTGGTCCTCTGCCCTCTTGTCTGTCTTTTTTTAGACTTGGCTTGCAGAGTTCAGGATCATATTGAACTGCCCACCTAGAAAGCTTTCATCAATAAATATAAGCCTGCGACAGAGTCCATAAGGCCAAGAGGGCTGGGAAGCTCATGGAAAGGTTCCATAGGTGTTGCCCATCCGGCCCTAGATGAAGGTAGAAATGCAGACAGGTCTGAACAATGTATTTACATGACAATGTAGCACATTTAGTTTACTGATTTGTATTGAGATTGTAGTCTGTCCCGGGGGGGAGGGGGGGGGCAAGCTTGGAGCGGCGACTACTTTACAACACACACAGGGACCATGAGGAACACAAGTAGTCACCCTCCAGAAGGAAGGACAGTGTCAGCACCAATTCAGAGATGATTGGAGGATCTACAGTCGAGTGATACACAAATAAGATATGTTGTTGTTCAGAGTTCAGGGACCGGAATGTATTTTTAAGATTTAACTCTGGAGTTTAGTGTCACTTTACATGAATAAATTGATGCTATGGGACCAAATCAGGAAACTTAGTTTGCCCAGCCGTCACCTGCAAATATATATAGTGTAGCATTCTGAAAAATGTCCACTAGGTGGCAGCACTGCACCACTTTTTTTTATTATTATTCAATCTTATTAGGACCAATGCAATGAATGAATCTAAAGCTTAGAGGAGAACTATGGGGTCAGTGTTTTTCCCCATAGTTCTCCTTAGGGTAACGGGAGGACACAAACTAGCGTTCTCCCGTCACCCTAGGCTCAGTATACCGCGAGCTGCTGCTCGCGGTATACTGAGACACCGCAGTTGAAGCGGATCCCGACAATTATGCCGGGATCCGCCCAGCTGCGTGACTGACAGCTGGCTCTGCCTATCTAGAGGCAGAGCCAGCTGTAACCGCCCCTCCCCCGTCCGTTCCACCAGTCAGCGGATCGGAGCGGGAAGAGGGGAATCCAGCCCCTCCCCCTGTCACGGCAGAGAGCTGTGACAGGATCGAGAGGTGAGCGAACGCCGGTATATGTTCGCTCACCTCCCGATCTACTGAGCCGACCTGTGACAGTCTCATTGTCACAGGTCGGCTAGAACTATGAGGTAAGTGGAAATCACTCACCTCATAGTTCTCCTTTAAGGAACCCCGAAAAAAAACTCGTCCTGTATGTGTTTTCTTTTGTCATGCTTCTTTTCTTGTACTTTCACCCGATAATCCTGCCAGTATCTATCGAGCGTTGACACTCTAGGACAGGAAGTGTGCTAGGACTACAGTCACTTCTCATCTCCATTACATGGGGGAGGTGTCCTGTAGTCCACATAGACAAATCATGGAGGAAGATAAGGCTGCAAAGTGCACAGGACAAAACTGCATTTCAGGCAGGAATCCGCAGGTATTCATTAAAGAGATGTAACCGATGGTGTATTTAACAGACCAAAAGGTAGAAAAACGTTCATTGCGAGGTTATAGATACACTTTAAATAAAACTGAAGCCAAAACCTTATTTTTCTTATGAAGGGTTATAACCCCTGTCAGCTTTTTTGGCCATCTGTGTCCCATTGGGGTTGATTTACCTTCACTTCCTGTTTGATAGCCACAACAGGAAGTGAGGGGAATTCCTCCAAAGTGCGTAAAATCCCCGGTACTAGTGTCCCCATTGGAAGATTCCCATCTATTCCTGTTCTGATGACAACCCAAAATTTACTTTCAGTGATAACGGTCACCAGCCTCTTGCAGTCCCTGTACAGCAGGGCTTCTGGAGTGTAAGAAGGAGAAGCCGCACAAGAAGCCAATCAGTTGATGTGTTGACAAGATGCATACTGATAGGAGAAGAGAGCAGAATGACAGAGAGATGAGCTCATCACTGTACATGCTTCTCCTTTCACTGTCCAGTCACAGGCAGGGGGCGGGTCCAGGATGACCTGAGAAGTGGGTTGTATGATGCTCGCTGTCAGACTGAGGACATCTAGTGGCAGAAAAGAAGTATTGCGGGGCAAATTTCTGCATGTTGTATCTTATCTATTTACTGGGTTATTTTTGGCTACAAAAACCTACAAACACATGAATCTCCTCTCCCATAATGCTCAGCATCTCCCCTCCCATAATGCTCAGCATCTCCCCTCCCATAATGCTCAGCATCTCCCCTCCCATAATGCTCAGCATCTCCCCTCCCATAATGCTCAGCATCTCCCCTCCCATAATGCTCAGCATCTCCCCTCCCATAATGCTCAGCATCTCCCCTCCCATAATGCTCAGCATCTCCCCTCCCATAATGCTCAGCATCTCCCCTCCCATAATGCTCAGCATCTCCCCTCCCATAATGCTCAGCATCTCCCCTCCCATAATGCTCAGCATCTCCCCTCCCATAATGCTCAGCATCTCCCCTCCCATAATGCTCAGCATCTCCCCTCCCATAATGCTCAGCATCTCCCCTCCCATAATGCTCAGCATCTCCCCTCCCATAATGCTCAGCATCTCCCCTCCCATAATGCTCAGCATCTCCCCTCCCATAATGCTCAGCATCTCCCCTCCCATAATGCTCAGCATCTCCCCTCCCATAATGCTCAGCATCTCCCCTCCCATAATGCTCAGCATCTCCCCTCCCATAATGCTCAGCATCTCCCCTCCCATAATGCTCAGCATCTCCCCTCCCATAATGCTCAGCATCTCCCCTCCCATAATGCTCAGCATCTCCCCTCCCATAATGCTCAGCATCTCCCCTCCCATAATGCTCAGCATCTCCCCTCCCATAATGCTCAGCATCTCCCCTCCCATAATGCTCAGCATCTCCCCTCCCATAATGCTCAGCATCTCCCCTCCCATAATGCTCAGCATCTCCCCTCCCATAATGCTCAGCATCTCCCCTCCCATAATGCTCAGCATCTCCCCTCCCATAATGCTCAGCATCTCCCCTCCCATAATGCTCAGCATCTCCCCTCCCATAATGCTCAGCATCTCCCCTCCCATAATGCTCAGCATCTCCCCTCCCATAATGCTCAGCATCTCCCCTCCCATAATGCTCAGCATCTCCCCTCCCATAATGCTCAGCATCTCCCCTCCCATAATGCTCAGCATCTCCCCTCCCATAATGCTCAGCATCTCCCCTCCCATAATGCTCAGCATCTCCCCTCCCATAATGCTCAGCATCTCCCCTCCCATAATGCTCAGCATCTCCCCTCCCATAATGCTCAGCATCTCCCCTCCCATAATGCTCAGCATCTCCCCTCCCATAATGCTCAGCATCTCCCCTCCCATAATGCTCAGCATCTCCCCTCCCATAATGCTCAGCATCTCCCCTCCCATAATGCTCAGCATCTCCCCTCCCATAATGCTCAGCATCTCCCCTCCCATAATGCTCAGCATCTCCCCTCCCATAATGCTCAGCATCTCCCCTCCCATAATGCTCAGCATCTCCCCTCCCATAATGCTCAGCATCTCCCCTCCCATAATGCTCAGCATCTCCCCTCCCATAATGCTCAGCATCTCCCCTCCCATAATGCTCAGCATCTCCCCTCCCATAATGCTCAGCATCTCCCCTCCCATAATGCTCAGCATCTCCCCTCCCATAATGCTCAGCATCTCCCCTCCCATAATGCTCAGCATCTCCCCTCCCATAATGCTCAGCATCTCCCCTCCCATAATGCTCAGCATCTCCCCTCCCATAATGCTCAGCATCTCCCCTCCCATAATGCTCAGCATCTCCCCTCCCATAATGCTCAGCATCTCCCCTCCCATAATGCTCAGCATCTCCCCTCCCATAATGCTCAGCATCTCCCCTCCCATAATGCTCAGCATCTCCCCTCCCATAATGCTCAGCATCTCCCCTCCCATAATGCTCAGCATCTCCCCTCCCATAATGCTCAGCATCTCCCCTCCCATAATGCTCAGCATCTCCCCTCCCATAATGCTCAGCATCTCCCCTCCCATAATGCTCAGCATCTCCCCTCCCATAATGCTCAGCATCTCCCCTCCCATAATGCTCAGCATCTCCCCTCCCATAATGCTCAGCATCTCCCCTCCCATAATGCTCAGCATCTCCCCTCCCATAATGCTCAGCATCTCCCCTCCCATAATGCTCAGCATCTCCCCTCCCATAATGCTCAGCATCTCCTCTCCCATAATCCTCAACATCTCCTCTCCCATAATCCTCAACATCTCCTCCTCCGGTACTGGAGACCGGTAATTGGAAGCATCGCAGCCAGCTGGTCTTCTGATTGCCCTTCTCACCACAACGCCCCACTAGAAGACTTTAGGACTTAACTTTGGACGCTTTGAGCAGCCAGTAGCTGCTCTTAATTATAGGAGGGGGCGGAGACAAGACCAGTCACCCTGCACAAAGAGAGAGCAGCAGTAAGCAGTCTTTATTACAGGAGGGGGCGGAAACAAAACCACTCACCCTGCACAAGGAGAGAGAACATCAGTGACCAGTCTTTATTACAGGAGGGGGCGGAGACAAGACCAGTCACCCTGCACAAAGAGAGAGCAGCAGTAAGCAGTCTTTATTACAGGAGGGGGCGGAAACAAAACCACTCACCCTGCACAAGGAGAGAGAACATCAGTGACCGGCCTTTATTACAGGAGGGGGCAGAGACAAGACCAGTCACCCTGCACAAGGAGAGAGAATGGCAGTGAGTGGTCTTTTTTACAGGAGGGGGTGGAGACAAGACCAGTCACAGGAGGGGGTGGAGACAAGACCAGTCACTCTGCACAAGGAGAGAAAGCAGCAACGGGCGGTCTTTATTACAGGAGGGGTTGGAGACAAGACCAGTCACCCTGCACAAGGAGGGAGAGTAGCAGTGAGCGGTCTTTATTACAGGAAGCTCCAAGTCTCACACTGGATTACTGCACAGATCTGGAAGAAATACACAAAGCTCACCAAGATTTGGGGAGAACACACAGGACTCCGGTATGAGGACGATATTTGCTGGTCCCGGAGTTCAGCTTTAAGACTCGTTGCGTTTGCAATGCAAATATATATCCTGTTCCTGATTTTAATCTATTCAAACACAAGCCGATTCTCGCCCCGGCCTGACAGCCACCGACGTGAAATGTTTGTCTCGCTGTCACCGCTGTGATGTTCCCGGAATTCACTGACATAAGAGAAAAAATAAGTGAGAAGCTGCTGAGGAGCCTTCTGATCAAAATGTGTGAAAGCGACACCCAGACACGACGCCTCTGCCGCGCGATAACTGTCCCCGCGTCGCCCGCCCAGCAACAAAAATAGCATTGTCAGCGGAATCTCCGTATGTGCGAATATGACAAAATTACAAAGACATGTGGACACGCCCCCAAAAGAGGGCCGGCAAATAAAAGAGGGGGAGCAGGTTTAATAGGATCATTCTTCAAGGGGCCTTATTAGATCTACTGAGGGCTGCAGTGACCTCATTCCAAAAAAAAAGGATGAATGACCTTAAAGCGGAACTCCAGGACTTTGAAAAGTTAACCCTTGTAGTGGGGATACCCCAGCACTGCAAGGGTTAACTGCTCGTGAGCCGGCACCGCGGTATACTGATCTACTGAGCCGACCTGTGACAGTCTCATTGTCACAAGTCGGCTAGAACTATGAGGTGAGTGGAAATCACTCGCCTCATAGTTCTCCTTTAAATAATAATGATAATAATAATTCAGCTACAATTACTACTAATAAGCTTCCATCTACTGAGCGCTGCACCGACCCGATTCCAAAAACCACTGAATGTCCTATAATAATAATCATAAAATCATAATAAAATACTCCGTTTACATTTTAAAACAAGTTTTGTTCTATTTTTTTATTTTTTACAATTTTTTTTTTTCCGATTTAATTGTTTTACATTTTTGCACCTTTATTTCATGGAGCTGCCTCTCCCCCCAATAACATGCTAATGACATTTTTTAATAACACATTTCCGTTTTCATTACATTCCTTATTTTAGAATTGGGGATGTCATCACTGGGTCTCTGTGCTTCTCAGACAGACAATGGCTGGTGGGAGGGGCCGGCAGGGTGCTTCCTAAAAACATCATAGCGCCGTGCTTCAGTACTTAAGCAGTGGGCTGGCACTTGAGAGGAGGTATGCAAATATCAAAATGCCTTGATGGGTGGGTGTCAGTCTGGAGCAGGGGTGTCCCTAGGCAAGCTGTATTTGCATGCAGACCGCCCACATGATGCTGAACCTTCATGATTAAAGGGATAGAAATTCAAACAATGAAAGGGGCGGGGCCAGGGACAGTCAGCCTGGGGAGAAAAGCCTGGATGATGCTGGATGCTAGAGATGCACCGATACCGGTTTTTCAAGTTCGAGTACTAATATTTTTTTTCCCGTACTCGCCGAGTACCGATACCAATAGTCCCCTTAAGGAAGCCGGTCGGCGTGTAATGACTCGCCACCCTGCTTCCCAATTCGCAGGGAAGCCGCCCCCATGCTTCTCGTCACTAGTTGACAAGAAAGCATGGAGCCAGCTTTCTGGCCAATCATGAAGCCGGGCGCCGCGGCATTACACGGCGCCCGGCTTCATGATTGGCCCGGGAAGCCAGCTCCATGCTCCCTCGTCATTACACGGTGCTCGGCTTCCTGATTGGCCAGCTTCTCGACCAATCAGAAAGCCAGGCAGGGAGTTATTACACGCTGGCCGGCTTCCTGATTGGCCGGGGAGCCGGCTCCATGCTCCCCGGCCAACCAGGAAGCTGGCCAGCGTTTAATGACTCGCTGCCCGGCTTCCGGATACCAGAAGTATCGGGCTAGGCATCGGAGCAATTGGGGCGAGTACTCGCCCAAATACTCAGCATCGGCACCGATATCGATACTAGTATCAGTGCATCCCTATTCAATGCAGCTTCTAATGCACATTGTGAGGAGCTCGCAGTGTGCAGTGATATCAGAGGAAGCCATTTCAGTCCAGGAGAGGAGCCGGTACAACTGTGCGACACTGAAGGGGAGGGTGGAGGTCAGATATAAGACTGAAGGGATGGCCGGAGTTCAGCTTTAACTCTCCTTCCCCAGTGAGGTTCTGCCTGCAGAATCACACAGTTTGGGATACGTTTGGATTTTTTCGGGTCGTTCAGCCCATTTTCACACACATAAAGAATGTATTTCTCTCAGATCTGTTGACAGATGTCTGAGGTTCTCAGGACCGGGCGCGTCTCTCTATCCGCCGCCGGATTACGGAGCTCTCTATCTCTCTGGCCCGAGGGCACTTTGAGCGTAATCCATCAATTCCTCGGGAACACGTGGGAAATGGCGTCCGAAGTCCGAGGGAAGGTTCTCATTTGAGTTGCTGTGTGAGTGCTGGGGCTACATGTGAACCTTGCTCCCCCCTCCCGGACCCTGCCACCGCCACCATGAAGGAATCCTGGCAACTTTCTCTGACCCGCATCCAGATGAAGACCGGGGCAGCAATGACGCGCTCAGCTGCAAACAATTACGCGTGACCTGCCTGTGACTCGGACTGTTTGTGATCTTAAAGGGGAACCACTGAGTGAGTTCACGGATTGAGTTATCATTTTGCAATGTAAGGGATCGTTCACATGGGCGTGCTTATCTGTACAGCATGCAGGGACCTGCTCCTATGTAATTGCGTGCAGCCTCCCTGTACATCAATATGGGAGAATGCAGCTGCACGCCGACCCAAACCTGCAGGTCCGGGTGCCCGCACTTGGATGCAGGCAGTGTGTACCCAATGGCAGGCACACAGACCTGCATGTGCAGGTTCGGGTCGGCGCTTTGCTGCATCCTCCCATAGGGATGTACAGGCGATTGCATGCAGTACCTGTCCCACCCGGGAGCAGGTCTCTACACGGGCATGCCGTATGGATGTGAATGAGCCCTAAGAGTAGTAATAGTGGAGCTGAGGGAGAATGCCACATACAAAGAGTCCTAAATTGCTATATAAATAGACGTCTCAATGTTAGAAAGAGAAGTGAAATAGCAGATAGGGTGTGACAGGTCCTCTTTATGGAGACATCAAAATATCTGACAACCTGTACCATCTCCGACCACACATGCTGCAATACCACACATGTCCGTGTACAGCCCATTCCCCATAGACAGATATGGGGGTCGGCAATTGCATTTTTTCCTCAAAAACTGTACGGACACGGATGTCACATCGGTAAACCGCGATCCGCCCGGCGCGACTGGGGCGCCATTAAAAAATAAATAAAAATAATGGCACCCACCGCGCAATCGGTTCACACCTTGGCGACTCCAGACCGCGCGGATCATGCATGATTGCCGCACGGCGAGGTGTCGCCTAGGTGTGAACCTAGCCTGAGAGGGGGAGTGTCAGCGGGGCAGAAGGACAGGCCATTCTTAAAGGATTAGTATTGGGTCAGGGCTTTTCCCCATAGTTCTTCTTAGGGTAACGGGAGGACACAATCTAGCGTCCTCCTGTCACCCAAAGCTACAGCTCGCGGTATACTGGGACGCCGCAGCCGGGACGGATCCCGACATTACTGTCTGGATCCACCCAGCTGCGTGAGTGACAGCTGGCTCTGCCTATCTAGAGGCAGAGCCAGATGTACCCGTCCCCTCCCCCATCCGTTCCGCCAGTCAGCGCTGGAGGAGCGGGGAGGGGGGAATCCCTGCAGGGAGCCGTGAGTGACAGTCACGGCTCTCTGCAGGGACATGATCGAGAAGTGAGCGAGCGTCGGTATGTGTTCGCTCACCTCCCGATCTACTGAGCCGACCTGTGACAGTCTCATTGTCACAGGTCGGCTAGAACTATGAGGTGAGTGAAAAGCACTCGCCTCATAGTTCTCCTTTAAACAGGAACTTCACTCTTATCTAAAAAATGTCAACAAAGACACATTTAGAAATGTAGTGGCAATCTACAAACACATACTTCTAGATAATTGCCTTCCCTTTACCTTTTTTTTTTTTCCGTTTATCTCACAGTGGCCATTTTCACTAAAGGCAGATGAATCTCTCTCCCTTTACTTCCTGGAACTCTGGGTTTTTTCTCAGGAGATCTCACACAATGCTGCAGTTTACACATAAAATCTCCCAGGAAGGCACTGGCAATAGAAATATGTGCGTCCAGGGGCAGATTAGATACTCTAAACGCATTACATTTAAACGCAGGAGAAAGTGATCTGGAAATATAAAGTTATCTTTTACTTCCCCGGTCTGGTAAATAAAACAAACCCAGACAAGGGCTAAAGGGGTCGAGAAAGCCTCTCATAGGGTACGCATCCTCATACTGACCCCTCACATGATATTCTCCGCTACGAAATAACAGGTGCTCTTTAAACACTCGCAGCATTCTTCTGAGAAGCTTTGACGAGACGTTTTTTCGTCTTTGACACCGACGATTCATTTTGCGCTCTGCAATGACGCACAACGGCGAGCACAATAATATCGCTGCAGAAAGGCTAAAAATAGAAGCCGAGTGACAGTTATAGTAACCAAACAGGAAACTGTCAGATTCCCGGATGGCTCTGCTCAGTCCCACCGCCGTTCCGCAGTCGGAGAAGCTCCTTTGAAGCATGCACAGAGCCTGTGTCGGAACTTCCCCTTTGCGGTTGCGATGCTTTTTCTTTCGCGCGGGCACAGCGGCAGCGCTGTAACAAGAGCCACGGAGGAAGCAAGTGTCGCAAAAACATCCGTTTCGGGCCCTGCGGGGAAGTGACGCCGCCGTCGCTGTTCTGGAGACTGATTTATTGTTTTCTTTTTAGAGGGAATGAATCTCATTGATGGACGAGCTGTTGCGTATCAGTGTGATTGCCCCGGAATGAGTCCCCATTGATCAATACATGAAATGCGTCACCGCTGTCATTTTTCTCCTTAACCCCTTCGCGACCAGTGACATACATAGTGCGTCACTGGCAGCGGGCCCTTTTAACCATTTCCGGGCCGCAATACGTCTACAGACGGCGGCCCGCTAAATAGAGTTGCCACCTTTTCTTTAAGCGAAACCCAAACACTCTAGCGATGCACAAAATTTTTTGGGGAGAAGGAGTCGCGGCTTATTCATATGTAAATAGCGGCCGCCCATTCATGTGTAAATATCACAGTTGAGACTAATTTCAGTGGGGGGCCAGTAGCCCGTATCTTCATTTTGCTTGCCCCTGTCTGCCTGATATCTTATGTCCGAGTTTCTGCTGCCATAAAACCCGGACACAGCATTCAAAACCTGGACTGTCCGTGTGAATCCTGGACAGGTGGCAACCCTACCGCTAAAGCAAGAACACGGCTGCTGCAGCAGCAGTGTTCTTGGTACCACTTTTAACAGCAGGCGATTGGTGTTAATGTACAAGCAATCCGCTGTCTGTACAGCGGCCGGATCGTTTGTACCGTGCGGCGGCACCCCCCTACCCCCCGCCATTGTCTTCCCCGGGCACCGCTGTCCCCGTGCGTCGCCCGGAAGCGGCTCGGCGGGCCCCCTCGCAATGATCGGAGAGAGATTCAGCCGCTGATCTCTCCTCCGATCACTGGACCCGGAAGTGGAGTGTATTGCATCACTTCCGGTGTTACTGTACACAGTCAGGAGATGAAGCTGGGGAAGCAGATCTCTGCTTCCTCAGCTTCTTTGGGGTCCTTCCGTGACATCAGGGGTCTGAAAGACCCCTGATGTCCCCATAAAGAGGACCTGTCACACCCTATCTGCTATTACATAGGGTGCTTGTTAGCCCCCTATGTGATAGCAATAGGGTTAGTGTAAAAAAAAAAGCATTTAAAAACTATAAAAATTAAAGTCACATATAAGAAAAATACTCCCGATGCCTAGCCCGATACCGGAACGTCCAGTATCAGGATGCCAGACAGGGACCTGGGAAGAGTGTAATGACTTGCCGCCTGCCTTCCTGATTGGTCAGGAAGCTGGCCAATCAGGAAGCCGAGCAGCAAGTCATTACCCACCCTCTGGGTTCCTGATTGACCAGAAAGACTGCTTCATGCTCCCTCGTCACCTAGTGACGAGGGAGCATGGAGCTGGCTTCTTGGCTAATCAGGAAGCCGGGTGCCGTGTAATGACTCACCACCTTGCTTCCTGAGTGGTCGGGAAGCTGCTCAATCAGGAAGCCAGGCAGCGAGTCATTACTTGCCCCCCCCTCTGGCTTCCTGATTGGCCAGAAAGCTGGCGCCATGCTGGTGACGAGGGAGCATGGAGACGGCTTCCCTGCTAATCGGTAAGCCAGGCAGCGAGTCATTACATGCCGCCCGACTTTCTTAAAGGAGAACTATGGGGTCAGTGTTTTTCCCCATAGTTCTCCTTTAAGAAAGTCGGGCGGCATGTAATGACTCGCTGCCTGGCTTACCGATTAGCAGGGAAGCCGTCTCCATGCTCCCTCGTCACCAGCATGGCGCCAGCTTTCTGGCCAATCAGGAAGCCAGAGGGGGGGGCAAGTAATGACTCGCTGCCTGGCTTACCGATTAGCAGGGAAGCCGTCTCCATGCTCCCTCGTCACCTAGTGACGAGGGAGCATGGAGACGGCTTCCCTGCTAATCGGTAAGCCAGGCAGCGAGTCATTACATGCCGCCCGACTTTCTTAAAGGAGAACTATGAGGTGAGTGGAAATCACTCACCTCATAGTTCTCCTTTAATGGGACTTCCTGTATCAATATTCGGTACTCGTGCTCAATACCAAAAAAATGGTATCGGTGCATCCCTACTACCCTACTAATAACATTTGTTTTTTCCCTCCATGCTCACAGATTGCATGCACATACAATTTCTCAGGGTGAGTGGTTCTACAAACTGTTTATACATTCACCCCTTATTGATTACTTAGCAATTGGTACCAACATTGTCAGCCTGCAATGCAAGCTCCTTTAGTTGGATCAGGTGTAGGCAATAGGGTTGCCACTTTTTCTTTCAGCGAAACCCGAACACTCTAGCAACGCATGGAAATGTTTTGGAGAGAATGAGCCGTGGCTTGTTCATATGTAAATAGCACAGTGGAGACTATTTTCAGTGGGGGGGCCAGTAGCCCCTATCTTAATTTTGGTTGCCCCTGTCTGCCTGACATCTTGTGTCCGGGTCTCAGCTGCCATGAAACCCGAACACAGCTTTCAAAACCCGGACTGTCCGGGTGAATCCCGTACAGGTGGCAGCCCTAGTAGGCAACCTTGGCACTTTAGCTGTGGTGATACTACAAGTCTCATCAAGTATCTGCCTCCGGGAGTCATATCTGTGGCTGTCAGAGTTTTGCAATGTCTCATGGGACTTGGAGTCTCACCATAGCTGGAGTGCAGAGGTTGCCTACCCCTGAGTTTGATCCTTAGCTCCTATGCTTCTGACAGGCATACCAACGGCCAGCTAAAGGAGTGCACATGACAGGCTGACAACCATGCTGCTAATTCTGAGACAGTGGCTTGGTGTTGCCAGTCTGCAAAAGGAAGTGCTGTGACTGGTGGGACATGCCCGTAGCTTTTAGGACAAGCGTTTAGATTGTAAGCTCTCATGGTCAGAGCCCTCCTTACCTATATAGCAAACTGTTGGCGCTATATAAATCCATAATCCAGGAAGAAAAAAGTTTTTCAGGAGAACAGCACAAGTCATATAAGTAAACTCTGATGATGAGTATCTAATGCTCTGATGGCTGCTGGTTACAGTACAAATCCTATCTGTATGCCGGATATTAATCACAGTGCTCTACTTCCTGAGAGTTCCAGCTCTCATAAAGGGCGGGCATCATGTCGAGTAGCCCCTCCTTATCCCTTCAATGGAAGGCGCTCTGTGAATGGACCAGGCGAGATCCTAGTGTTTGCCCGGCCTCCTCTTCCCTCGTCCATTCAAAGAAAAAACGTGTATTCTTTTTTACAGGCTGCAAGGCATTCTGTGAATGGACGAGGGGAGAGGAGGGAAAATTATGGGATCATACATTCGAAGAATGCCTTGCAGTCTGTAAAAACAATAATACATGGCCTTTGTGGATGTCAGGAATTCTGCAGAGAACAGCAGCAGTGGACACCGGTGCCTTGAGCCTCATAGCTGTTTAAAGCAGAAGTGGACAACTCCTGCCCTCCAGCTGTGCTTTAACTACAACTCCCAACATTCCTCTGCCTCTGGTGGTCATGCTTGTAACTGTCAGCCTTGCAGTGCGTCATGGGACTTGTAGTTCCACAACAGCTGAGGGGGCGGAGTTGCCGGCACCTGCATTAAAGCATAACAGCTGCCTCTGACAACAAGAATCACTAGATTTGGAATGAGATTTGGTGGTGTCACCACTGTGCTGCTCACCGTTCTCCTTGCTGGAGAGGAAGCTGTACCTGAGGGCCTGCAGTGCAAGGATCTCCCTGCTTCATCCATTCTGTGGATCTGTGCCTTCTCCACCTATCATTATCCCACCAATCATCAGATCTCCAGTCATCAGGGGGGCAGCACTACGGGTGCAACCCCCCCCCCCCCTACTCTACCAAGATGGTGGCCTCCATACAGAGGCACAGTGCAGAACAAGGCACAGCGAATCAGTAATGGTGAAAAGATCAGCTGCAGGGAGACCATGGCCAATACTGGTGTCTAGTCCTTTGTCCTCTGCCTGCTTTTTTTGTTAGCACAGCTGTCACAGTACAGGTCCTCTTTAATGCCCAACTCCAGATAAAAGAGATTTCTTTTGGTTTTGGGTTATAATGGGGGAAGGGCTATAACATCAGTCATGTTTTTATTGCTGCCCGCGTCCTCATTGGAGAAGCAAAACTGTCAGCGTAGGACAAGACGTGTGTTAGGACTAGATAACACCCCCACCTCATCTCAATACATAGGGGATGGCATTCTGTAGTCCACAGAGGGGAACTGAGCAGAAGAATAAGGGCCCGTTCACACCAGATGCAGTGCGTTCAGGCCCGATTCTGGCCAGAACGCATTGCCTCGCATTGCGTCCGGCTCACTTTTTTGAGGGGGCGGGGGGGGCGTGGCGGGCTAATGAAGTAAATGGCACCGTAGCCACACCCTCCGGCCGCAATGCAATAGTCTGCACAGGATCACAAGGCACATTATGCGTGCGGTCCGGTCCAATCAAAATGCTGTAAGCACTATTTTGATCGCACTGGACAGGACCGGACCGCAGGCATAATGTGCTTTGTCAGAGGGCATGGCTACGGTGCCATTCACTTCAATGACCTGCCAAGCCCCCTCATGCCCCACAAAAAAGTGAGCCGGCCACAATGCGAGGAAGTGCGTTCTAGCTAGAATCGGGCCGCAACGCACGGCATCTGGTGTGAACGAGCCCTAAGACTGCAGTGTGCACAGGACAGCTTTGGATTTGTGACAGGATCAACAGGTACTTTGTCGAACAGATATGACAAGACGCTGCTCTCTCTTGGTTTGGATTACATAACCCCTCCCCCTCTATCTCCATAACATAGGTGGAGGGGCACTGTAGTCCAGCAGACGTCAACTGGGCAGGATAGTATGTTAGTAACTTCTAGCCATCCGCAAGCTGATGTTGATAGAACTAAAACACCAGATTTGTTTCCTTAGTAGGTCGCCATTATGTCTTTACATCACAAGGTGACCCGGCCGACAGGCGGCGCCCATGAGGTCGCCATGATGATTTTATTCCGGACAGAACACCGTGCTCACCTGGCAGGAACACATGACACAGCACTGACAGGTTCCTGGGGTAAACACGGCACTATTCTGAGAATGTATCACGGGCTGGAAATACCGATTGGTGCGGAGGGCCCAGATTAGACGGGTGATTGGGTTGCCTCGCGTTGTACATGACGACGCTGAGTGGGAAAGTCAGATGTTTATCCACTTGCTAATACCAGTAACATTGGAATTCATCATGGGATGACCTTACAGGAGGATGGCAGCCTGGCAGGCGCGGGCGCCAGTTCCACCCGGTTTGAAATAACTGTCAGGGCAAAGATACCTCGCTGATGAGCCGTCTCCAGGAATCCAGAGCCGGCCTGTAAACATCATGGTGGAAGGGACGGTAAATGTCAGGGCTTGTCTTATATAGAACACTACAAATCATGTTTATGGAGAGGCTGGCCGAGTGCAACACTCAACCTTTAACATTCCGGTATTAGGAATAACATGTACAACTAGGCCTGTAGCATAGGAGGAACATCACGGGTTTAAAGGATCCGTCCACCCAAGAGAGGTAGTTCAGTTGCCGGTGGATGCTGGTTTAGGGAATCACACACGTGCTGCTCCTAGGGGTGGTGTCTTCCTGACGGTGTGGCTGCTTCTGCCCTTTACCTGTAATGGAGGGAGCATGAATCATGGCTGGGGCAGGTGGGCGGAGATAGGAACCTGCGTGCAACAATGCTCATGTAGTAGTGTCCATGCAGAAATGCAAATGTAGCAATGCCCATGTAACAATGTCCTCCCTCTAGGCCTCACAGCTCCAAAAAGTCTGTAGATGATTGGAATTGCCATTTTAAACCTACAACTGAAAGATGAGTGCAAAGTGCATTGACTTTTTCAGAGACCTTGTCATGTTCTAATTCTTCACTGGGAGGAATAGTGCCCCATCATTGGTGTCAGTGGGAGGAATAGTGCCCCATCATTGGTGTCCGTGGGAGGAATAGTGTCCCTTCATTGATATTAGTGGGAGTAATAGTGTCCCTTCATTGGTGTCAGTGGGAGAAAAAGTGCCCCATCACTGGTGTCACTGGGAGGAATAGTGCCCCATCATTGGTATCAGTGGGTGGAAAAGTGCCCCATCATTGGTGTCCGTGGGAGGAATAGTCCCCCATAATTGATGTCAGTGGGAGGAATAGTCCTCCATCATTGGTGTCAGTGGGAGGAATAGTGCCTGCCTGGCAGGCGCGGGCGCCAGTTCCACCCGGTTTGAAATAACTGTCAGGGCAAAGATACCTCGCTGATGAGCCGTCTCCAGGAATCCAGAGCCGGCCTGTAAACATCATGGTGGAAGGGACGGTAAATGTCAGGGCTTGTCTTATATAGAACACTACAAATCATGTTTATGGAGAGGCTGGCCGAGTGCAACACTCAACCTTTAACATTCCGGTATTAGGAATAACATGTACAACTAGGCCTGTAGCATAGGAGGAACATCACGGGTTTAAAGGATCCGTCCACCCAAGAGAGGTAGTTCAGTTGCCGGTGGATGCTGGTTTAGGGAATCACACACGTGCTGCTCCTAGGGGTGGTGTCTTCCTGACGGTGTGGCTGCTTCTGCCCTTTACCTGTAATGGAGGGAGCATGAATCATGGCTGGGGCAGGTGGGCGGAGATAGGAACCTGCGTGCAACAATGCTCATGTAGTAGTGTCCATGCAGAAATGCAAATGTAGCAATGCCCATGTAACAATGTCCTCCCTCTAGGCCTCACAGCTCCAAAAAGTCTGTAGATGATTGGAATTGCCATTTTAAACCTACAACTGAAAGATGAGTGCAAAGTGCATTGACTTTTTCAGAGACCTTGTCATGTTCTAATTCTTCACTGGGAGGAATAGTGCCCCATCATTGGTGTCAGTGGGAGGAATAGTGCCCCATCATTGGTGTCAGTGGGAGGAATAGAGCCCCATCATTGGTGTCAGTGGGAGGAATAGAGCCCCATCATTGGTGTCAGTGGGAGGAATAGTGTCCCATCATTGGTGTCACTTGTTTCAGGTTATAATAATTGTTAGTTCCTAAAATAATAAAGTAACAATTTCACAATGTATTGTACACATCCAAAAGTGTTTTGCGTAGGAAAGAATAGCTTATTGAGGGCTTTAGTTTCGATCCCTAAATGAAATATAAAGTTGGTTTTCCGGCTGGAGTTGTTTTTTAAATAAAGTTTTAATACAAACCGAAAAAAAAACACTTTAAAAACAGATCGACCTTAACAATGTAAATAAAATTGGCTCAAGTTCATTATAGTTTCTGAACCGCTGCCTGTGTTTGTTCAAGTCTATATGTCACTTCTTTTACATGCCCTCAGCGAATGAACAGGGCCCGGTGTCCTTATTATTTCCTGACCACCTGGTCCACATATGGAAAAACATCTATCTCATTACCAGAAGTGGGTCCCCGAGGAGAAGCCTTAAAATACGCATAAGCAGGAAGTGGGGTGTACATAACCCTTTCATGCAACGCTGCATATAAATATAGATCTCTGCTAATTGTTTTCTCATCATAATGTACAAATATTTTAAATATAAATGACTTTCTGAGCTTAAAATAATTCTCGGCAGTTTTTTTTTTTTCTGTGAGCGGCTGACAAATATAATATACACCATTGCCATAAGTATAGGGACACCCTCCAAATCATTGGATTCAGGTGTTCCGTGACATTTCCTTGCTACTAAATATTCCGCGGTCGCCTGTTAGTGTTATTATAACAAAGTGGAAGCAACCGGGAACAACAGCAACTCAGCCATGAAGTGGTAGGCCATGTAACATGACAGAGCGTGGTCAGCGCATGCTGAAGCGCACAGTGCGCAGAAGTCGCCGACTGTCTGCAGAGTCAATAGCTACAGACCTCCAAACTTGGTGTGACCTTCAGATTGGCACAACAACAGTGTGTAGAGAGCTTCATGGAATGGGTTTCCATGTCCGAGCAGCTGCATCCAAGCCGCACATCACCAAGTGCAATGCAAAGCGTGGGATGCCGTGGTGTAAAGCACGCCGCCACTGGACTCTGGAGAAGTGGAGACGTGTTCTCTGGAGGGACCAATCACGCTTCTCTGTCTGGCAATCCGTTTCTGGGGTTTTTTTTTACTGTAAAATAATCAGTTACACATTTTAACATTTTTAAATTTTACTTATTTTTAAGATAATTTATTAACAATTTTGCTGCATTTATGAGGATAGAGAAATTGAACATTGCAAAATACAAACAAAAAACCCCACTCCCTGTAATAAAGATAACGTGTGTGAGGAAAGAGCATTTGTTACAATCCTTATCTCTGCTTTTGAAGTTTACTTTCAGTAACTTGTACAAGTCTGCAAACATAGATTCTTACAATATATTGCACCGTCCTTGCAGTCGCCTTTGATGACTTTGTAGATAGCGATCATGTAGCCTCTGAAGTGAATCCTCTCTGAGGTAAAGTACTGGGGGTCCTTGGCTTGAATCCCGACCAGGTCACCATCTGCAAGGAGTTTGCATGCTCTCCCTGTGCTTGTGTGGCTTCCTCCGGGTACTCCGGTTTCCTCCCACACTCCAAAGACACGCTGGAAGGTTAATTGGCCCTTTAGGCAGTGGCGTCACAAGGGGGATGCGGCCCGGGTGACACCATTGGAGGTGTGACACCAAAATGACTGACAGTCATTTTGGTGTCACTCCCTCTAAAAAGTTGGGCACTTGGTCATGGACCGAGATCCCGACAGTGTCACGGGAGAGAAGGGGACCCGGCTTGGCCGGGTGAACGTCCCCTCCTCTCTCTGCCGACACTAAGATGGCCGCCGGCAGGCGTCAATTAGAAGACCGCGATGACGACACGTTGGGGTGACACCCAGTCTCGGGACGCCCCTGGCTGTAGGTATGAGAGATGGGGTCCTTAGATTGTAAGCTCCTTGAGGGTGGGGACTGATGTGAATGTACAACTATGTAAAGTGCTGCGTACATTGGTGGGCCATATAAATACCTGTAATAATAATGTTTTTAAAAAGCCTCCCTTGTGCTTTAGTGCAGTGACTTTGCCTGTGATGATGTCATCAGTCTGCTGCAGGCAGGAGGAAGCATTTCCCCAGTCTCCTCTATCGCAGTAATCAGATTGCAACATTGTAGCAAGTCACAAGGTGACCGGCTTCAGCGGGAGGGATGACCTGTGTCAGACATTTGTGAACACAGCCAAGAACTGCACAAGCACCAGGACTTACATGATCTCTGAGCCTGCATCTCAGTCCCGGCAGTAGACGGTGTCCCGGGATGATGATGATTATTATTATACAGGATTTATAGAGCGCCAACTGTTTGTTTAGCGCTTTACAAAACTGAGGGAGACAATACAATTTCAGAACGGGAGGTAGGAGCGCCCTGCTCCTGAGGGGGAGTCCTGTGATATCTGTAAAAGGTGATACATTCCTGGAAGTTATACATTATGGCCCCTTTCACACGTGTGACTAGCCACCCACCCGCTACAGCAGGGGTGGGCACACTCCAGCTACTGTGGAACTACAGATCCCATGAGGCACTGCAACATTCTTACAGTCACAGGCATAACTCCCAGAGACAGATGCATCATGGGATTTGTAGTCTCACCACAGCTGGAGGTGCAGAGTTTGCCCACCCCTGCATTGCAGGCAGCCTGCAGAAAACTTCAGGAGGGGGCGGAGACAAGACCAGTCACCCTGCACAAGGAGAGCAGCAGTGAGCGGTCTTTATTACAGGAGGGGCGGAGACAAGACCAGTCATCCTGCATAAGGAGAGAGAGCAGCAGTGACCGGTCTTTATTACAGGAGGGGGCGGAGACAAGACCAGCCACCCTGCATAAGGAGAGAGAGCAGCAGTGACCGGTCTTTATTACAGGAGGGGGCGGAGACAAGACCAGCCACCCTGCATAAGGAGAGAGAGCAGCAGTGACCGGTCTTTATTACAGGAGGGGGCGGAGACAAGACCAGCCACCCTGCATAAGGAGAGAGAGCAGCAGTGACCGGTCTTTATTACAGGAGGGGGCGGAGACAAGACCAGCCACCCTGCATAAGGAGAGAGAGCAGCAGTGACCGGTCTTTATTACAGGAGGGGGCGGAGACAAGACCAGCCACCCTGCATAAGGAGAGAGAGCAGCAGTGACCGGTCTTTATTACAGGAGGGGGCGGAGACAAGACCAGCCACCCTGCATAAGGAGAGAGAGCAGCAGTGACCGGTCTTTATTACAGGAGGGGGCGGAGACAAGACCAGCCACCCTGCATAAGGAGAGAGAGCAGCAGTGACTGGTCTTTATTACAGGAAGCTCCAAGTCTCAGTCTGGATTACTGCACACACGGATCTGGGAGAAATACACAAAGTTCACGGAGATTTAAGAAGAACACACAGGACTCCGGTATGAGGACAATATCTGCTGATCCCGGAGTTCAGCTTTAAATAATAAAGACAAAAGTGAGGAAAATGATTACGCTTGTAATAGAAACGTAACGTAACTGCTTCTGTCATAAAACAATAACATAGGTGGAGATATAACTTAATGATGAAGTAATTATAAGAGATAAGAGGTTTGGTCTAGACGGCCAAATAACTGTAATGATGAGTTCTGCGCTGAGCCGTCCTGTGCAATATGCTGACGGAGCAGAGCGGAGCGTACGAGGCCGAGACGGGCGGACTGTTCCAGCGAGCAGACAGCAGACTGGTCTACGAAATAATCATTATATC
Organism: Nanorana parkeri; assembly: GCF_000935625.1. Classification (NCBI taxonomy): domain Eukaryota; kingdom Metazoa; phylum Chordata; class Amphibia; order Anura; family Dicroglossidae; genus Nanorana; species Nanorana parkeri. The sequence goes on along the minus strand of NW_017306756.1, from coordinate 662,663 downwards.
CACCGGCCTGACCTGATTCTGATGTAAGAGCCTGACGAGGTCATACAAGTCCACGTTTCCAGCCTCCCCTCATGAGATGCTTCACCACGGCTCTTGGAGTTGGGGGTCATAGGAACTCATCACGCCCAAAATTATAGCAGAGTTTGAGAAAAGTCTGAAATCTGTAAATTTGACATTTCACCCTCATTCTGGTGTCACAGGTATGAGAAGAACCTCAGTGGTACTTGCAATAGGGATCATGGGCAGAGGTGGCTTTAGATGGATCACACTTGAAGAAGAAATGGAGTTCAGATCAGATGGATCACACTTGAAGCAGATATGGAGTTCAGATCAGATGGATCACACTTGAATCAGGAATGGAGTTCAGATCAGATGGATCACACTTGAATCAGGAATGGAGTTCAGATCAGATGGATCACACTTGAATCAGGAATGGAGTTCAGATCAGATGGATCACACTTGAAGCAGGAATGGAGTTCAGGTCAGATGGATCACACTTGAAGAAGAAATGGAGTTCAGGTCAGATGGATCACGCTTGAATCAGGAATGGAGTTCAGGTCAGATGGATCACACTTGAATCAGGAATGGAGTTCAGGTCAGATGGATCACACTTGAAGAAGAAATGGAGTTCAGGTCAGATGGATCACACTTGAAGGAGGAATGGAGTTCAGATCAGATGGATCACACTTGAAGCAGGAATGGAGTTCAGATCAGATGGATCACACTTGAAGCTGGAATGGAGTTCAGATCAGATGGGTAACACTGGAATCAGGAATGGAGTACAGTTGAGATGGATCACAGTTGGAGCAGGTATGGAGTTCAGATCAGATGGTTCAGTCATGGGGTAGGTAAAAAGGATAGATCAGATGGGTCACAGCCCGGACAAGGTATAGAGATCAGATCAAATAGGTCTCTGGTGGGGTAGATCAGATGGGTCAGCTATGTCAGATCAGAGAGGTCAACAAAAGAGTAAGTATGGAAGACAGATCTGATGGATCACACTTGAAGCATGTACGGAGGTCAGTTCAGATGGATTACACTTGAAGCAGGTTTGGAGTTCAGATAAGATAGGTCACAGGCAGAGTAGGGATGGAGCTCAGATCAAATGGATCACAGATGGAGCAGGTATAGAGGTCAGTTCAGATGGAATACAATAGAAGAAGGTATGGAGTTCAGATCAGGTGGATCACAACCAGAAGATACTCTGACCTTGGAGGGGTAGTCAACCAGAAGATACCCTCGCCTTGGCGGGGTAGTCAACTAGAAGATACCCTCACCTTGGAGGGGTAGTCAACCAGAAGATACCCTCCCCATGGGGAGGTAGTCAACCAGAAGATACCCTCCCCATGGGGAGGTAGTCAACCAGACGATACCCTCACCTTGGATAGGTAGTCAACCAGAGGATACCCTCACCTTGGAGGGGTAGTCAACCAGAAGATACCCTCCCCATGGGGAGGTAGTCAACCAGACAATACCCTCACCTTGGATAGGTAGTCAACCAGAGGATACCCTCGCCTTGGAGGGGTAGTCAATCAGAAGATCCCCTCACCTTGGAGTGTTAGTCAACCAGAAAATACCCTCACCTTGGAGAGGTAACCAACCAGAAGATACCCTCACCTTGGAGAGGTAACCGACCAGAAGATACCCTCACCTTGGCGAGGTAGTCAACCAGAAGATACCCTCACCTTGGAGTGTTAGTCAACCAGAAAAATACCCTCACCTTGGAGTGTTAGCCAACCAGAAGATACCCTCACCTTGGAGTGTTAGTCAACCAGAAGATACCCTCACCTTGGAGAGGTAGTCAACCAGAGGATACCCTCACCTTGGAGTGTTAATCAGCCAGAAGATACCCTCACCTTGGAGGGTAATCAACCAGAAGATATCCTCGCCTTTCGGGGGTAGTCAACCAGAAGATACCCTCACCTTGGAGTGGTCGTCAACCAGAAGATACCCTCACCTTGGAGGGTAATCAACCAGAAGATACCCTCACCTTTGAGAGGTAGTCAACAAGAGGATACTCTCAACTTGGGAGGGGGGGGAGGGGGGGTAGTCAATCAGAAGATACCAGATGCTTACAGTGGACCGTAGCAAGCCAGACAACTGCAGATTGTGTGGATACACAGGTGCCATGGAGGTGCACTAGGAGTTACTAGATGGCATAGTATGCTCTGGATGGGGTGGAGGCCACTGAAGTCATAGGGCGCACATGGGTGCACTAGGAGTCACAAGATGGCGCAGAATGCTCAGGTAGGTACTGGAGTCATGAGTTGAACAGAGGTTTTTAGATGACCCAGGACGCTCTGGGGTACCCTGGAGTCACGGGGCACACATGAGTACTCTAGAGACACACGGGTGCACAGGAGATCAGACTTCCTGTCCTGGGGTGACAACACCCACTGTACTGTATATGAAGGAACAGCGTTGTCACCCTAGGACAGGAAGTGTGTTAGGGCTCTAGAACACCTCCGCCTCTCCATAACATAGGGGGGAAGTGTTCTGTATTCCATAATGGGAACCTGAGCAGGGGGAGGACCCTGCAGAGGGCACAGGACAGAAGTAAATTCCTGGACAGGTAAAGGACTGCATTAAATACATATAGCACTATAGGGAAGAACACATGGCACCCTATCGGCGGGGCTTCCCAGCGGGTGTGGCCCCGCCCATTTCCCCACCCGTCCTGGTCCGGTTGCGGGGTCACTCCAGGACGGTCGCCTATAGCCCGTGGTCACGTGACAGACGCATGCTATGACGGAGCGCGGCGGACAGGGCCAGAGCAATCGGGCGTTTTAGAAATGGTGGGCGCGGCTATGTCAGAGGGCGGGGTGGAGTTGGGGAGAACAGCGTGCGAAAGGAAGAAAGGGGGTGGGGGCAAAGCAAGAGGAGTGGCCGGCGTGGGGCGGAGTAGGCGGGTATACGACTACGGCAGAGCAGTGGCGGCGGCGGTGAGATCCTGCTCGGTGTACGGTAAGTGGATGGGCTCGATCACCGATCCGGGGGTGTGTGTGTGTGTGTGTGTGTGTGTGTGTGTGTGTGAGATGTGTGCTGTGTATACCCCCGTACACCGTGTGCCGCTCCCTGCAATATATCACATACATCGGGCTGCGAATCCTCTGTATACATCCCGTGTGTGTATACATCATATACCGTGCTCCGTACATGTATGTGTGATCATTGCATACATCATACACCGGGCTCCGTACATGTATGTGTGATCATTGCATACATCATACACCGGGCTCCGTACATGTATGTGTGATCATTGCATACATCATACACCGGGCTCCGTACATGTATGTGTGATCATTGCATACATCATACACCGGGCTCCGTACATGTATGTGTGATCATTGCATACATCATATACCGGACTCTACATATGTGTGTGATCAGTACATACATCATATACTGGACTCAGTACATGTATGTGTGCTCATTACATACCGGGCTCCGTACATGTATGTGTGATCATTACATACAACATATACTGAACTCTGTACATGTATGTGTGATCATTTACCTACAGAGTGCTGCATGATACATTGTATCCGTCCTCCGTACACGGTGTATACATTGTAGCTTTTTCTTTCCTGGCCCGTGTTCTCTTTGTATACATTACATACCTTGTACTACATGTCCGGTCTGTATGACATCAGTATCCTCTGTATACATGTCATACATTGTTCATACCTGTACTTCCTCCATACCCTTTGTATGTGTACATACATGATCTATATACTCTTGTCTATATGTTACATTGTATACTGGTCTCCAAATCCTTTGTATACATTCCATATATAGATTTGGGTTCCATTCCCACTTCATATGTTACATATGTATCGTGTGTGTGTGTGTGTGTGTGTGTAGATGATTCAGTATTCCATTTATATATTATGTGTTACATTGTTTCCTGGGCTCTGTGTGTGTGTGTGTGTACTGTGTCTGTATGTTCTGTGTACTGGTCTCCTTACCCGTTTTGTATACATTCCACACACGGATCTGTCCTCCGTTCCCAGTCTGTATGTTGTGTACACGGCTCTGTACCTTTTTTATATGCTGGAACGCATATCACTGTTTCCCACACTCTGTGTTCTGGTCTCCATACCCGTTATATACATGTATGTGACATTGGAGTCTATATGTACACAACTTTCACCTAGCTTAAGATTTAATAGAAAAGAATGTGTGAATGTTGGGTGAAAGTTCTGATCGCTGCACCTCACTGTGTGCTGGGCTGTGTCTGCTTTCTGTACATTACATACCTTGTCCTCTGTTCCCAGTGTGTGTGGGTCATGTGTTGGGCTGTGTGTGTGTGTGTGTGTGTGTGTGTGTGTGTGTGTGTGTCGGGCGGCGGGCTGTGTGTGCCATGGAATGGGACTGTGTGTTGGTGGACGTGTCGGCTGGTGGACTGTCATGTGTCACGTGATCTATATAGTCTATGTGTACATTGTGTTAATGGGAATGTTTTGTATGTAACATACATGTTTGCGTGTTTACATTTCATGGATAGAATGACACCTGGGACCCCAACCCTACATAACATACATGGCGTGGGTTGTTCCAGCCCCCCGTATACCTCGCATACCTGGGAGAACATGATCCACGCCTCCTCTACATATGTGCTCTGTATGTGGTCTCTAGCAGTCCTCTGTAAGCTGACAACCGTCCCTAGCTGTGTCATGTGATGTAAGTCTTTAGCAGTCTCCTGTAGTAGGATTGTACGATTGTACTCTATCGCAATCTCACGTAACTTGGCAACAGCCTCCGGCAGTCTCTTTGTACATTGACAGCTGTCACTGGCAGCGTTATGTGTTAGAAATCTTTAGCAGTTTCCTGTCGTGTGGCTGCACGCTATAGCGGTCTCCTGTGACTTGACAGCTATTACTAGCCGTGTTGTGTTTCTCTGGTGGAGCTCTTGAACAGTCTCTTGCAGCAGTGGTATTTAGCAGCCAAGTGTGTGTCTTGACAACAGCCTCTCGCAGTCTCCTATGACGCGATTACCATCTCCAGTATTCTGATGTCATGTAGCGGAAGTTTTTAGCAGTCTCTTGTAATATGGCGGTGGTCTTTTGTAACTCTTAACTTGGTATCCGTGTCTAGCGGCGTTCTATAATGTGACTGAAGTCTTTAGCAGTCTCTATCGATCTCGTGTAACACGGCGGCAGTCTCTTGCAGTGCCCCGCACATCCACAGCTATTGCTAGCAGAGTTCTGTCATGTGGTAGAACTTTTCAGCAGTCCCTTGTAACATGGCAACCATCTCCCGTAGTGTTATGTAATGTGAAATAAGTTTTTAGCAGTCTCTTGTAATATGGTGGCGCTCTTAAGCAGTCGCGGTAGTATGACGGTGCTCTCTGGTGATGCCCGCTAGCAGTCTCCTGCAATATTCTTCTCTCTAGCAGTCGCCTGTCATGCGGAAGGTGCTCTCCAGAAGTTGCCTGTACCGCGGCAGCGATTTCTGGTCACCTGGCGGTTCTGTACTCCGGAGTCATGGCAGTCTCAAATAATCTGGCCACTCTCTTGTAACGCAGTAGTCCCATGACCGGGAGTACTGCGGCCACAGTGGGAGCGGGTTGCGGGGTGCGAGGGGGTTTGCGATGTTGTTGCCGGGTAGAATTGGGTTTGCTTGTACATTGCTATGGTATATGTGAGCTGCATTGCTCTGTGCGGTGCACACATTGAGCACGAAGCAGTCTCGCACAGGAGTGACCACGGCAGGCAGCCTGGAAGACATGACCCCCCCGTGCCGTCGTCATGGGTACGGTGACACGCCGTCCTGACCGGTGCTGGAGGGGGGGGAAGTGCTGAGCGGAGGTCACAATAGTACAGATTACCGGTTACATACATACATACATACATACATACATACATACATACATACATACATACATACATACATGTTTAAAAAAGGATTAAAGAAAAATTTTAAAACAAAAGACTACGAATATATATTTAAAAAAATGTAAAGCTTTTTGCAATGAGTGAATTGGATGACTTTTATAAATGGCACC
>NW_017306756.1:645406-656625 GCF_000935625.1 Nanorana parkeri | reverse complement strand
TTTTATATGCTTTCCATAGCTCAAAGAGAACCTGTCACCAGACAGTCCATTTCAACAACTATCTCCCCATAGGTTTAGACCTGAGACCGTGTAGACACAGTGACGTCACAAGGGGGGTGCGGCCCGCACCTGGGTGCCGCCATTGGAGGGGTGACACCCAAATGACTGACGGTCATTTGGGTGTCACCCCCCTATGAAAAGTCAGGCACTCTGTCATGGACCGAGAGCCCGACAGTGTCGAGAGAGGAGAGGACCCGGCGGTATACCTCATCCTCTCCATCAGCAAGATGGCGACCGGCAGGCGTCACTAAGATGAACACGCATGCGTGATGACGTCGCAAAGGGGTGTCACCCTGTGTACATCCCAAAGTGCTGAGATTGGCGCTGCGGGCCGCCATCTTGGATGTGATGTCGGCAACCCCCGACAGACTCATTGGGTGACCACTGATGAAGCAGGTCTCATGCATGCTCGCAGGAGTCGCATCGTCCCGTCGCCTGACCCTCCGCTCATTCCCTTACAGATGCCTGGAGGAGGATTAGTAGTTCACATGCACGGCTTCTGCTTACAGGAAGTGACGAGGTCGCAGCATTTCTGGCAGGATCAACCGCTTTTTTTTCTGTACTGGCTGAAAATGTTCTTCGCCTGAGAAAGGAAAAGGAATGCAGCCACCTGATGATGGGTGACGGGCCGCGCTCTGTTCCGTTGTAGTGGTCAGACGTGTGTGCTCGGTGACGGGTGATACAAAGCAGACCATGTGACGCAACGTTGGATCCGCAGAACCTTTGGAGGGGAAGCGGGTTTGGAGTAAACGCAGGTGTCTGCCGATTGCTTGGCTGCAACTGTTTTGCATGTTCCACATCCTTGGTGGGGAGGAAGACACGGATTGGACGCTCTCGGGTGAACGAGTCGGGGTTTCCCGAAGAATTTCCTTGAAGTCCTAAAGACAACAGTCGGTTGACGTGATGGAGCTGTTGACCAGATTCACCCGTACTCGGGGAATGTTCCTTGTGGCTTGCCTGAACACGGGAATGTTTGGCATTGTGTGAATGTTTGCTGTGCGGTTGGGTGTTCAATGAGGACCTGTAACTGTGGAAGTTGTGCCCGAGGAAGGCCAACAGAGGACTTCACCGCGAGGACTGTTTGTGATCTTTTCTCCATTAACGACTTGTTCTCCTCCTATGAAGGCGGCCATCTTGGTAGAGGCAGGGCTTTGCTTCCTCAAATCAGAGCTGCCCCACGATGACTGGTGACTTGTTCTCCTCTGTGTGGAGGTGGCCATCTTGGTAGAGGAAGGGGCTTTGCTTCCTCAAATCAACTGCCCCCCGATGACTGGTGACTTGTTCTCCTCTATTCGGAGGCGGCCATCTGGGTAGAGGCAGGGCTTTGCTTCCTCAAATCAGAGCTGCCCCACGATGACTGGTGACTTGTTCTCCTCTGTGTGGAGGTGGCCATCTTGGTAGAGGCAAGGCTTTGTTTCCTCAAATCAGAGCTGACATTGTTGCTTAACTGCAGCAGAGAAGAATCGTGTCTCCTTTTCCTGCCGGATGGGGCAGAGCTGTGTAAATGTCGGGGCAGGATGGACAGAAATGCAAATCCTTTGGCAGGAGACGGTTCGTGTGTGCGTGTGTGTGTGTGTGTGGAGTTCAGCTTTCTTAATCATCGTTGCTTTGCATTGAACGTTCATCCGCCAGATATTTGCATTTGTTGGTTTTAAACTTCGGGGAAAAAAAGGCAAAACAGTGTTTTAAAAATATCACCGTCCGCATCAACCAATCAGAACTTCCGTATGAAGTCTTCCCGCCCCTTTTATGTTCTGTTCCTTAAAGCTGAACTCCGCGATCAGCAGATATCGTCCTCATGCTAGAGTCAGTTTGTTGCTCTCTCTCCTTGTGCAGGCTGACTGGTCTTGTCTCCGCCCCCTCCTGTAATAAAGACCAGTCACTGCTGCTCTCTCTCCTTGTACAAGGTGACTGGTCTTGTCTCCGCCCCCTCCTGTAATAAAGACCGCTCACTACTGCTCTCTCCTTGTGCAGGGTGACTGGTCTTGTCTCCGCCCCCTCCTGTAATAAAGGCCGGTCACTGCTGCGCTCTCTCCTTGTACAGGGTGACTGGTCTTGTCTCCGCCCCCTCCTGTAATAAAGACCAGGGCGGTGTACAACGCAGGAGTCTGACCTGCCTTCCGCCCATGTCAGGTGATCTCTGCTATCTGGTTGGGCTATGTATATCTCTGATAGGTGAGACTTCTGACTTCAGCGCGGTTGCAGCGTTCTCCGGACTGTAGTATCAGTTGTTAGACAATGCGGATCCTCTGAACGGTTTAGTTTTTTTCCTCCGTGTCGTCGGTCCTCGCCGGGGGTTTCCATAGACGGCTCCTGGTAGCTCTCGGTAGTACAATGATGAGATCGGAGGGAGGTGATTGTAGGCCGCGGACGTGACTCGTCTTGTTCTCCTCCTCTCCTGTCTGCTCATTAACATAAATGGCTGATTTCCCGGCCCGGGACTCGCTGACGGGGAAATTCTCGTCAGATTCACCAACTTCTAATGTTCTCATATCGCTGATCTGTGTGAATCTGTGACGGGCGGGGTCAGCGCTGGGTGCCAAACAGAGCCTTCTTTGCACCGTGCTGTCAGTTTAGCACCGGAGACGCGCTTACAGGAGGGGAAAGCAGAGTGACGTTCCTGCTGGTTGAATGTGGCTCCAATCAGCAGGCAGGGGGAGGAGCAATGTCTAAGGTAGCCATTTTTCCCCCCTCCCCAATAGTCACCCATCACATAGAGTTCCACTACTAGGAGGGGAGAGCAGAGTGACGTTCCTGTTGGTTTAATGTGGCTCTGTCACTATCCAATCAGCAGGCAGGGGGAGGAGCAATGTCTAAGGAAGCCATCTACTTTCTTCTGCAGTCACCCATGAGGTGCGGTCCATTACCAGGAGGGGGGGAGGGGTTGAGCTGCTCATGGGGACTTATTCGCTGCTGCTGTCACTTTAAGGCGCCCGCAGCGTTACATTTCACACGGTCTCTAAGCAGGGGTGCTGATTGCATTACCTGATGTTCCCGGCTGCACAGGAAACTCTTATGAAATATGGAACAGCAATTTTAAAGGTAAATGGATGAGGAAAGAATGAAGATGGCGGCCCGGCGACTTTTTTTATTTTCTCGCTGTGTGGCCCTTTTGATTTTTCTCCCAGAACCCTCTGAGCTTTATTATTCCCCCGTCAGCAGTCAAAGCTTTGTTTGTGCAGCGTTGTAACTTGTCCCCCGGCCACAGCTGGAATGACGTGTGTGTGCCCCCCCTTTATTGTGGGTCCGAGCCCGGGACATGGCCGCCCCGTTGTTGACTTTGGACGCCGGCGCTCGGCTTGTTACATTGTATCCAGGTTTTATGTTATGTGAGAGAACGCCGCGTCCTGCTCGGCCAATCGGAGCGCCGCACCGGGGGGTCCATTTTTTTTTTTTCCCTTTCCTTTTCTATTCTACATATTGGTGGTGATGATGGAGACGTGTTTTATATTAATGACGCTGACTTATACCACGGCGCTGTACAAAGGACACTGGAGCTATCCAATCAGGCTCTGCGCTCAGAGGAGCTGATGGCGTTTCATTTATTAGTCTGCTGCTGCTCTTTCACTATCCAATCAGAGGCTGGGGGCGGGGACCTGACCAATCTGTGTTGTTCTGCTGGAGCAGAGAAGAGTCTGGTCACCGGGCCGGCCATGCTGTCACTCTCTCCAGCAATGTTGCAGCCGAACAAGAAATTAATATAAACGTTTTCCTCCAAAGCCGCTTTGTGCACTCGATGCCTCCTTGCCGACCCAGATATTACCTTGTAAACCAGATCTGTGACATCATCACTGTGCTGTATACAGGGTTGGTTGTCGGGATTTGTGGCGATGACAACAAAGACTCCACTGAGACCAGGGAATGGATATGCGGCTCAGCGGGTGTTAGGCCGATTATGTTGGTTTACAGATCCTCCGGAAGGCTTCATGCAAATTGGTGTAGAGACGCACTCCATGCAAACGCTGGAGGCGGAGCTTGTGGCAGGAAAGCTTCTAATAAGCTCGGTGAGGCTTCTTTATCAGCTTTGCAAATGGCACCAGAGAACCTCCTGGATTTGTTTGACTGGTTCCAGTGCTGGTTCTAGTCTGGGTGATGTCATCACTGGGTCCCTGTGCTTCTTTTATGCAAGGCAGGTCACTGCTGGTGGGAGGGGCCACCGGGGGGGCTGTACATCCTGAAAACATCCCAGCACCCTGCCTCAGTCCTGGTGCAAGCAGTGGGAGGAGCTATGCAAATATCAGAATGCCTTGATGTCAGTCTTAAGAAACTGCTTCCTTGTACCTGCGCTCCGCGGATTAGAATCTGCCCCCCTCTGGGTCCGTTCACACCCGCGGGCGTGCGTGTGGTCCGGGCTTGCCTCATGCGTCCATTGGGGGGTCAGTGGCGATCCTGATGTTTTTGCCCCTTTTTCTCGCCCCTCCGGCTGTTTGTTCTTCTGATCACTGAAATCTTATCCCTTCCTCTCCGCTTAATTATTCCTGACCCCCGGCCGCGATCTTGCCGCCCCGAGAAATGTATGTATGGGCGGGAATGCCACGGAGCTGATTATATACATCCAGCTGTCCCCGTCACTCCGGCCCGGTCCCATCCGTTGGGCTGCGGCCTCCCGTTACCTCGGTTTGGGGGTCCAAGGTCGCGCTGGGCATGTCAGCTGGTCAAATGTACTTTCCTGTGACTGACGGGCCCTTCACTTGGAACATTCCGGACCGGCGCGTTGCTGGCATCTGAAGATCTCCATTTAAAGACCTGCTGCCGTGTTGATGGATCGTTGGCGGCCCGTGGAACTGGCGTTATGGGAAAGGTAAAGGGGGCCACTGGAAAGACAAAGTGGCCAGTCCATGTTTTTAGTGCAGAGGGGACTGTACGGCGGCCATTTATAGAGGGTTGGTCTCCTTTTATGATAACATTTGGATGGCAGGATCCGGGGTAAGTGGTACATCGGCCCCATACTAGGTCTGGTGGTGATGGGGGGTGCCCTCAATGTACCACCCGGCTTCCCTTCTGTACAGGGTGGCGCCAGTCAATTATGTGTTATTGGCCGAGCTTTTTGGAAGCTGCAGTTGGCCTTCAGGTGTGTCATTAAAGTAGGGGTGCACAGATACCGGTATCGGTACTCCCATACTCGTGAAAATGCCCCAATACTAAACACTGATGCCCCTGCCTGGCCCCTCCTGGGATGCCCCTGCCTGGCCCCTCCGTGAGGCGCCCCTGCCTGGCCCCTCCGTGAGGCGCCCCTGCCTGGCCCCTCCTGGGATGCCCCTGCCTGGCCCCTCCGTGAGGCGCCCCTGCCTGGCCCTCCTGATCTTGGCTTAATGCCGTTCATTAGAAGCATTTTGTAAACGCACGCATTGCGTTGTGACTTGGTATCTGCCTCGTGTGCAGCAGAGCTCAGGCTGGGAGAGGCAGAAGCAGTGCTAGGTGCCAGTCAGGTTTTGCTCTTGTGCTAACAAGGAACCTGCTGACGGGAGGAGAGAGCAGGGTGAGGAGCTCATCTGTCTCCTGCTTGTTCTCTAACCTTCCAAGCTAACCAAGGGTGCAGGTGTTCAGGCCTTTCCTGCCGGACCGGGCCGCGCTGTGCAAATCTCAGATCTGGATGGACATAAATACAGACCTGGTAAAATGGCTCCCGTGTATGTATTCTGTGTGCTCAGCAGCCGGAGCTCCTTTCTTTTACCTTTGTACAGTCTTCTCATGTCATTGACTTAGGTGGGCGTACGGAGGGGGAGGAAAGCTAAGCTGTCGGTGGGGGGTTGTGCACGGCCCCCGTATACCAATCTGTGTCACGTACAGATCTCCAGATGCGCCCGTCGCTCTCTCGCGTCTTTCATTGACCTCCGGCGGGAGCAGCGGGCCGGTGACGGGTGTTGACGTAGGTCAGGACAGGTGTCCCCTCGGTGTCCATTCCCGTCTCCCCTGGCCGCGTCTTCCTGATAATTAGGAGGGAGCCGCGTCTGACTCTCTGTTGGACTTAAAGGATAAATGCTCTTTAGAGCTTATTGCTTCTAATACATTCAGGGACACCGAGCCACTTGGCCGGTATTAGTTCTCCCCGGGGACACAGAGCCACTTGGCCGGTATTAGGTCTCCCCGGTGACACAGAGCCACTTGGCCGGTATTAGTTCTCCCCGGGGACACCGAGCCACTTGGGCCGGTATTAGTTCTCCCGGGGACACCGAGCCACTTGGGCCGGTATTAGTTCTCCCGGGGACACCGAGCCACTTGGGCCGGTATTAGTTCTCCCGGGGACACCGAGCCACTTGGGCCGGTATTAGTTCTCCCGGGGACACCGAGCCACTTGGGCCGGTATTAGTTCTCCCGGGGACACCGAGCCACTTGGGCCGGTATTAGTTCTCCCGGGGACACCGAGCCACTTGGGCCGGTATTAGTTCTCCCGGGGACACCGAGCCACTTGGGCCGGTATTAGTTCTCCCGGGGACACCGAGCCACTTGGGCCGGTATTAGTTCTCCCGGGGACACCGAGCCACTTGGGCCGGTATTAGTTCTCCCGGGGACACCGAGCCACTTGGGCCGGTATTAGTTCTCCCGGGGACACCGAGCCACTTGGGCCGGTATTAGTTCTCCCGGGGACACCGAGCCACTTGGGCCGGTATTAGTTCTCCCGGGGACACCGAGCCACTTGGGCCGGTATTAGTTCTCCCGGGGACACCGAGCCACTTGGGCCGGTATTAGTTCTCCCGGGGACACCGAGCCACTTGGGCCGGTATTAGTTCTCCCGGGGACACCGAGCCACTTGGGCCGGTATTAGTTCTCCCGGGGACACCGAGCCACTTGGGCCGGTATTAGTTCTCCCGGGGACACCGAGCCACTTGGGCCGGTATTAGTTCTCCCGGGGACACCGAGCCACTTGGGCCGGTATTAGTTCTCCCGGGGACACCGAGCCACTTGGGCCGGTATTAGTTCTCCCCGTGCACACTGAGCCACTTGGCCGGTATTAGTTCTCCCGGGGATACCGAGCCACTTGGCCGGTATTGGTTCTCCCCGTGCACACTGAGCCACTTGGCCGGTATTAGTTCTCCCCAGGCAGACACAGAGCCACTTGGCCGGTATTAGTTCTCTTCGTGGACACCGAGCCACTGTGTTGGTATTTGGTTCTCTTCGGGGACACCGAGCCACTTGGCCGGTATTCTCCCCAGGGACACCGAGCCACTTGGCCGGTATTGGTTCTCGCCGGGGACACGAGCCACTGTGCCGGTATTGGTTCTCTTCGTGGACATCGGGCCACTTTGCCGGTATTAGTTCTCCCCAGGGACATCAAGCCCCTTGGCCGGTATTAGTTCTGCCCGGGCACACCGAGCCACTTGGCCGCTATTACTTCTCCCTGGGGACACTGAGCCACTTGGCCGGTATTAGTTCTCCCGCCTGCTGTCACTATAGCTGGGGAGAGCTAGTGTAAAGGTTTTCTTTATTTACATTTAGCCTGTCTGCAGTCTGCACTGTATGGTTGGCTAGGCAGCCTTGGCAATCCACCTGTTGTGGAACTACAAGTTGGTTCCAGTGCTCGGACAGCCAAAAGCATGGCTCCCGGAGGGATTTGTAGTTTCAGCACAGCTGTAGTGCCGAGGTTGGCTACCCTTGCCTGTAGAGGACAGTATACCTGCAGACTGGATTACTGAGAGTGATTGGGGAACGTTTTTAGTGACGCCCCACAGCGCTAGCTTTAAAATTACTTTATTGATCCAGCAGAACTGAGGTCGCTCCCCTGCTGGGGCTTATTCGTGGTGCCCAAAGCAGACTATTAACCACAAAAATGTTGGCTCTATAGGTACCTCCCCTTTAAATTTGGAAATGTCTGATTGGATACCCCACGTGTCATCCCTTCATTCTAGGTGCGTTCCCCCTTCATGGACGCATACTTGCCTTGATCCAGTACTGTAGGCCATCACTGTCCTGGCCACGCCGGCTCTTTACAGCTCCAACAGCTCCATAGACTTCTATAGGGACTGCATTCTGAGGCTGCATAGAGGTCACTGACCTGGCCACCTGGCCATGCATGCACATTACAGCCCCATAGACTTCTATAGGGCAGCGTCCTCAGGCCAGCAAGAATCGGAAACCGTCCCATAGAAGTCACTGTCCTGGCCACACCTGCTTATTTCAGGAAGTCTATGGGGTTGGGTCCCAAGGTTGGAGATGATCCAATAGAAGTCTCAGTGTTGGCCACATCTGTGCATTAGTCCTATAGTCTTCTATAGGGCTGTGTCCCGAGGCCGGAGGTGATTGGAGACTATCCCATAGAAGGCGCAGTCCTGGTTGTACCTGCATATTTCAGGAAGGTCTATGGGGCTGTGTCCCAAGGTTGGAGATGATCCAATAGAAGTCTCAGTGTTGGCCGCGTCCTGTGCATTACTGCCCTGTAGTCTTCTATAAGGCTGTATTACCGAGGCTGGAGACTATTGGAGATCGTCCCATAGAGGTTTGCTGACCTGGCCGCACCTGGGCATTACAGGAAGTCTATGGTGTTATGTCCCAAATAGAAGTCGCCGTCCTAGTTGCGTCTGTGCATTACAGCCCTAAAATCTTCTATAGCGCTATGTCCGGAGGAAATCTGAGACCATCCCATAAAAGTCACTGTCTTGGCCATGCCTGCATATTTCAGGAAGTCTATGGGGCTGTGTCCCAAGATTGGAGATGGTCCCATAGAAGTCACGGTCCTGATCGTACCTGTGCATTACAGCCCCATAGACCTTCTATGGGGCTGTGTCCTGAGGCTGAGGACAAGCGGAGACCACACCATAGAAGTCACTGTCCTGGTCCTACTTGCATATTTCAGAAAGTCTATGTCCAAGTTTGGAAATGGTCCCATAGAAGTTGCTGTCCTGGCCACGTCTGTGCATTACAGCCCTATAGTCATTTATTGGGCTGTGTCCTGAGGCCGTAGGCAGTCAGAGACTATCCCATAGAGATCATTGTCCTGGCCACACCTCCATATTTCAGGAAGTGTATTGGATTGTGTCCAAGGTTGGAAATGGTCCTGTAGAAGGCACGGCTGTGCATTTGTCCTATAGTCTTCTATAGTGCTGTGTTCCGAGGCCGGAGGCGATCGGAGACCATCCCATAGAAGTCACTGTCCTGGCCATGCCTGCATGATTAAGGTAGTCTGAGGCCATGTCCAAGGTTGGAGACGGTTTCATTGAAGTCACTGTCCTGGTCCTACCTGCATATTTCAGGAAGTCTATGGGGCTGTGTCCAAGGCTGGAGATGGTCCCATAGAAGTCGCTGTCCCAGTCATCACTGTGCATTGCAGTGTGATAGATTTATGGTGTGATCTATGGAGACGCTTCCTGTAGCTGGAGATGAATGAAGACCGCCTTACTGCCCTGGCCGCACCTGTGCATTCGTGCCCAATAGACTTCAATGGCACTGCCCCTCTGGTCCTCCTCTGCCCTTCAGGACACCGCTGTGTAGAAGTCTATGGTGCTGCAATGGGCAGGCGCGGCCATGGGAGTGAAGTCTTGCGGCGCTGGATCTGAAGGAACATCGGAACCACGTCCATCAGATCGAGGTAAGTATATGTCTGTAGAGTGGGAGCGCTGGGTCAGTTTAGGTCTGAGGAAAAGGGGGAAAAAGGGGTTAATGCACTTTTTTTTTTGTTTTTTTTGTTTTTACGCGCACTTACCCTTTAACCTCGGGGAGGGGTACATTGGCTGCGTGCATGCCCGCCCCGCCATACTGACTCTCCTCTAATCTCCAGTCTGGCAAACTGCAATTAAGTTCTCTGGGAATTTATTGGTTTCTAGGAATTCGGCGGCTTGTTACAGGGAAGTGTCAATTCCTTTTTATTACGGAGAGTTGGCGCATCCCTTTTAATGTCATTGTTGAGGCGGCTTCGCGGAGTCATCGCCTCCATTTTACTAGTGTCGCATTGTTGGGGCATAAAAGGGAGAAAAGAGAAAAGCCATTTTTTTTGTGTGCAGTGGTTGGCCATTCACAAAGAGCCAGCCGAGTCTTTCCTTCTAAAAAAGGGGGGAGTCTGGAATGCGGAGGGCCAGCGTTTGTGAAGCCGGGGCCCCGGAGCCTGCCTCTGAAGAGATGTGTTGTGCCTTTAATTCCCCTCTACATCCTGGCCACATACTTGGAATGCTTTGAAGTTTCACCCCCCACTCCTCCCCCGCTCTGGATCTCTCCGGCGAGCTTGAAAAGCTGATCTATACAATTCTGCAGAAGGCTTTTCCCACTTACATGCAAATGCTCCGCGATCATCCACTTCTTCTCTCTCAGCTTTCACATATGACTTCTCCTTCTCTCTCTCCCTTTCAATCTATTGAAGTGCTTTGCAACAAAGAATCCGTCTGTATTCCTTTTCTCTCGAACGGCGATGACGACGGATTGGCGGTTTACGCATTTTTCGACCCCGGGATATTGGGCTCAGATCTGTCCAGTCGGCGACGCGATTCGGGAGGAATTTTTCTTTTCTGCAGATTGGATGAATGTACATGCAATTGTCCAAAAATATCAAACTTTTTTTTTGTAAAAACTTTTTGTATTAAAATCAATAAAAACCAATAAACATGAATATACATTTTTTGTTTTGTTTTAAAGGAGAACTGAGGAGTGATTTTCACTCAACCTCCTAGTTGGAGCCGACGTGTGACAATGAGACTGTCACAGGTCGGATCAATAGATCGGGAAGTGAGGGAACACATACCGCCGCTCGCTCACTTCTCGATCATCTCCCTGCAGAGAGCAGTGAGTGTCACTCACGGCTCCCCGTAAGGATTCCCCCCTCCTCCCCTGTCCGATCCTCCAGCGCTGACTGGCGAAACAGACGGGGGAGGGGGCGGGTACAGCTGGCTCCTCCGCTAGATGGGCAGAGCCAGCTGTCAATCACGCAGCTGGGTGGATCTCAACAGTAATGTCTGGATCCGGCTGCGGCGGTCTCAGTATACCGCGAGCTGTAGCTCACTATATACTGAGCTTTGGGTCACGGAGGATGCTAGTTTGTGTCCTTCAGTGACCCTCAGGAGAACTATGGGGGAAAACACTGACCCCATGTGATTACAGCGCCACAGTCTCAGTGATCACACAGAGCAGACGAAGAACGTCCGTTCTTCGTCTGCTCGTTGGTGATCTCGATCGCTGCCGCTGCTCAGTTTTAATACAAGTGATCTCATTAGGTCACTCGTAATTAATCGAGCAGC
>NW_017306756.1:637913-645374 GCF_000935625.1 Nanorana parkeri | reverse complement strand
CCCGACGCCCGAAACTGCATGTCTCGGGCGTCGGCATTCGCTCCATAAGACTCAGGCACATTTCCCCCCTCCTTTTGGGGGGGAACAAAGTGTGTCTTATGGAGCAAAAAATACGGTATATTTTAGCCCAGGAAGCCACATCTTCCGGAAGCGTTCAGTTTTATGTCTATGAAGGTTCTCATTCATCCAGGTCATGGTATGTCTGTAAAGAATAAATCAAGGAAACTGGACTTGCTGTATTTTTCTTAGACGTTTCACTGGTCATCAGACAAGCTTTCTAAAAGCCAGTCAGATAACTAGGAAGCTAGTTGGATGACCAGCGAAACGTCTCCAATACAGCAAGTCCAGTTGCCTTGATTTATTCTTTAGATATTCAGTTTTATCATTTAGAATAGATGAATGATTTTCATTGGTCGTCATCCAGTTCAGTTTTGAATGGATCTTTCCCAAATTGATTTTTTTTTTTGAGCTCGCTCCCTCGTTAGACTATAACTTCAATACAAATTAGTAAACTAAACACAAGATTGTAGTCCCTCATGAGAGTGAGCTTGGAGCGGTGACTACTTTACAACACACAGGGACCATGGGGAACAGACGTAGCCCCCCCTCCAGAAGGAAGGACAGTGTCAGCACCAATTCAGAGATGATTGGAGGTTCTACACCTCCCCACTGTTGTTAAAAGTTGCCCCATTTACTTGTGTTTGACACACGGAGTTTTCATTCTTTTGGACTGTAGGATGGCAGAGTCCTTTTGGGTGCCCACATCTCTGCCTGATGACATGGACTCTTCTTATCGGTTGTCCATCTTCACTACCCTTCCATGGTCTTGAAGACTTCAGCAGCATGATGAAGACACGAGGAGGGGTGGGAGGCGCAACAAGATTGCTTGAGGGAGCTCCTGGACTTCACTGGGGGATCACTAGTCTTCTCTCCAGAAAAAGTGCCATGTAGGGTGGCATGACATGTCAGGTGCTGAGTCTTCATTCTTATAGACTGTAGGGTAAGGGTCGTCCTTTAGGTGGCCAAGTGTGTTTTGCCTCGGAGACCTGGGCACTTCTTATTGAATGTCCATTTGCAGGGTCGTCGCATGGTCACAAAGCCTCCAGCAAAAAGTAATGAGGTCATGTTGAGGGGTGGCAACCAGACCAGTTGATGGAGCTTCTGGACTCCAGCAGTGAAACTGGTCTTTACTTTCAGAAAAAGTGCCATGTAGGGTTGCATGATTCACCAGGTGCTGAGTCTTCATTCTTTTCGACTGTAGGGTAAGAGCATTTCTTTGGGTGGCCAAGTCTTTGTCTAGTGACCTGGACACTTCTTATTGGTTGTCCATGTGCAGGGTCCTCACATGTTCACAAAGCCTCCAGCAGCAACATGATGAGGTTTCACGGAGGTGTGGCAACAAGACCAGTTGATGGAGCTCCTGGTCTGCAGTGGTGAATCACTGGTCTTTACTCCCAGAAGAAGCACCACTGAGGGTTGTGTCAGCATTGGAGGTCTGCGAACTACAGAACATGTCCCCCCTGTGTTGTAGAGCAGAGAGGGAGAGGTGTTTGTATGATACTGACATGCTTTCTGTCCTAAGGTCAGGGGCGTGTCCAACTGCAAGGCAAACAAGGTGTTTGCCTTGGGAGGCACCTTCCAGGGAGCGGCCAAAAATGCCGTCCCTAAAACAGTGAGGCGAGCCAGGCTGCACAGAATCGGGCGGCCTCGGCTGCCTAATTAAGGACAGTAGTAGGCAGCCGTTCGTCCCCGTTGACACACCAGTCAGGTGGCGGAGGAGGCCAGGGGCCAGGCAGCGCTGGTCCGGCAGTGGTGGAGGCTGTGTCCAGCAGCAGGTGGCTCGAGCTGACAGCAGATGTCGTCAGGAGGCAGGCTGGGGAGCTGCAGGTAAGAGCATGACACTGTGCTGGTAAAGGAACCCTGCAGAGCCCAGTATAGATTCTGCACAGCCCTCCGCAGGGTCTCGGGTGGGTTCTGCAGGGTCTATGCTGGTCAATGGCAGTTAATTTATTAAGAAACAAATCTGACTTCTTGACTCTTAAGTTACGTCTGTTTTTGCCTTTGTAGGGATTATTATATTAGGTTTTCTGGGTTCCTGGGAACTCTTCGGTCCCTGGTGCTTGGCAGCTGAAGTTTTTTTTTATGGTTCACACAGGAACTCTTTAGATTTGCGGGGTCCGGCCCAAGTTCGAAACCCCCGGGTCAGGTTCAGTCATAATGCGAAGGCTGGTGAACTGGCTCGAGTACTCGGGAGTCTATCCCAGCAAGCTTTCGAGGTCGCCGTAAACTCTCGGGGTCTCCAAAGCATAGACGGAGCCAAGAGTTTTTCTCCTATTTGTTTTGAAACCAAAATAAATGTGCCCAACAAGCGGAAGTCTGGGTATCTATAGCCCGTGCTGACGTGATTCCCCTTGGAGCGCACACCATCTGGATTCTCAGCGCGGGGGGCTGCTTGTCATGTGCCAGCGGGGCGCTAATAACTTTGTCTTGATATGGAAACAGAAGATTGCTTTTGAAGCTGAACTCGCGCAGTTCTGAAAGGCCTTCTCCTGGTTGAGTTAGGTTTGTAACCCCAAAAATTAACTTGGCCAGAAGACTCGCTATGCTATAGTTCAGTATAGTGGTGCTGTTGATTGTTCCCAAAAAGATTTGGCTTCGGAATCAAATACTTGTTGCTCCTGCCAGTTTCTTCCCGTATAAGGTGACAACGCTATCCACAGACTACTTTAGCTTACTTAGCATTGTCACCGCAACATTCTCAGTCCCCTTGATGGTCTTAAAAAGATACTTCACTCCCATCTTTACATTGTCTTTTTTATCTTCCCACTTACCCCATCCTCTGGGTTGTCCCCCAAAAAAACATACTCTGGGCCCAGCGAGTCCAAAGTTGTCTTGTGTAGCCCGCTGCTCCATCATGGCACACGCAGTCCTGTGCTGCTCTTTTCCTTCTGATGTCATCAGTGGGCTATCTGTCTCTCCCTAGTTTTTGTAGTTGGCCTCTGATGACAGACCATGGGCCATGCACAGTGTGGTTGAGATGTTTCCCAGTACACAGCGCGTGCTTGAAGTCTGTATCCCATGAGGCTTTGGGCAGGATGGAGGTTTCCTTCTCACCTAAACGAGAAAGCTAAATGTGCAGGGCCGTGGGTCAGGACCCACAAAAAGGGGTAGTGGGAGGAGCAAAATGATGGCAACCCTAGAGCAGAAAGTGGGTTACTGGCAGGATCACCAAGTAATCCTATATTTCAGGTGAGATTAGAGATTCCTGTGTCACAAACTTGCGTTTTCCTGCAGCAGGAATCCCTAATCTGGCGTTTACATGCAGCAACTGTTACCCATTCAAGTTAATGATCAGGTGAGAGCCGCTGCATGTTCACGCCTGCATACCGCATGTAATCGTATGTGATATGATTACATGCAGTTACAAAAACAATCACTATCCCTGGATAAAGAATCGTGATTGATTCCTAACTGCATGTAATCCTTTCACATATGATTACATGCGGTGTGCAGGCGTTTACATGCAGCGGCTGTCACCCGATCATTGATTTGAATCGGTGACAGTTGCCGCTTGTAACATTGTGCAGACATTAAAACTGGTACCGTTTATAGTAGCGGCCCCCACGGGACTAAAAAAATTTGTCCAGTGGCCCCCGAGTAAATGGAGTTTGAGACCCCTGATTTAGAACCTTCACATTCCACTTTTTTTTTGCTGTGCGGCAGAGACATGAATGTGACCATTTATTTGGGTTTCCTATGATACGCTCATAACATTGTACTGTTTGCTTTATAAGGGAGCATCGGACCGATGAGGACAGGCTGTAGTCATTTTCAGATTGCTTGCTTTGAAATACAAGGATGGGGGGCACGGCCTGTCTGCCCGAGGCTTTTGTGTTCATTTTTGTTTTATTATGGCAATACTGAATAGACCACATCACGTTGTGTAGATTCTGTATGAGCCCAAACCACTATTGCCTTGCAGTGTCAAGGTCCTGGGGGTTTAGTTGTCATTGACATGTCTGCATGGAGTTTTTATGTTCTTTCCATGTTTGTATAGGTTTTTGCTGGTTATCTCTTTGGCTTATGCCCTTCTTTTGTGTCTAAATCAAGTTATTGGGGGAGGTAAGTGACAAAAAGGCAGTGTATATTCACTTCAGAGGTTTGGGTCATTGTGCCACTCTTTTACGAAACCAAGAAGATAAATCTCTATTATACAGTCAGTCAACTTCCCTGTATATAAATGAGTGAAAGCTGTTCTTAAAGGAGAACTATGAGGGGGGTGCTTTTCACTCACCTCATAGTTCTAGCCGACCTGTGACAATGAGACTGTCACAGGTCGGCTCAGTAGATCGGGAGCTGAGCGAACAGTTACCGGTGTTCGCTCACCTCTCGATCCTGTCACGGCTCTCTGCCGTGACAGGGGAGGGGCTGGATTCCCCCCTCCCCGCTCTGATCCCCGCTCTTGAGCAGTGGTGGATTGACTGGTGGATTGACTGTCTACATGATGGTGCCTGAATAGTTCCACGGCTAGTGTAGACCTTGTACTAGTAGAGTCTCTTCTTAGATAACAAATTTACCTTTTTCTCTAAGAATGGGATTCTTCTCACTGACCACTTTTGTAAAGGGGGTTCTTCCGCCAACTGGCCACCAATGTACGTGGATTTCTTCCATTGACCGCCAATGTAAGGGAGGTATCTCCTCTCCTTAACACCAATATAAGGGGTATCCCCCCATCCCCACCACTGACCACCAATGAAAGGGAGCCTTTCTCCATTGGCCACCAGTGTCGGTGTTCATCTCTTACTAACCATCAAGGTAAGGAGCTCCTTCTCCACTCATGATCGCCAATGTAAGGGAGGTACTTCCTCTCCCTAACGCCTACATAAGTCGTATCCCTCCTTCTCCACCAATGTCCACCAATAAAAGGGAACCCTTCTCCATTGATCCGCCAGTGCCGCCGTCAGTCAGTAAAAAAGAAGAAAAAAAAAACTGCATGGGAATGCATAGCAAGATTCCTATTGGCTATTTCACTTTGCAATAGCCAATGGCAAACTAGCTATTGCACCAGCCCACTGCTACTGTCAATCAGCAGAAGGGGACCTGGAGTTCTCCATCAGATCCCCTTCTAGTGATTAACAGCAGCAGAGGGCGGGCGCAATAGCCAGCTTGCTATTGGATATTGCAAATTGAAAAAGCCAATAGGAATCTAGCTATTCATTCCTCTGCTGTTTTTTTTTCTGACTGACAGCGGCTCCGATGTCAGGAAAAAAACAAAAACCAGAGCAGGGAAAGGTTTACTCTGCTCGATCGAGCAGAGTAAACCTTTCCGGAAGAAAGTGTTTCTCTCCCGGGCGGCCGGGAGCTGCTATCTAACAGTAGCAAAATTACAGCGATGGAGCAATGAAAATAATCTTACTGTTAGGGGTCGCCACAACTTGGGCATTGTTATGAAAGAGTTGCGGCACTAGAAAGGTTGAACCGCTGCTCTAGGGTAAAAAGGTTGAGAGGTCCATCTAACATTAACTTGCCGTAGCGTTCGCATTGGGAAATTGCAAACTAGACCATACCAAAGTCAAAGTACTTTTAGATCTTTAGTGGAAAGCCCCTGAACCTCAGAAAGAAAAGTGGAGCTTACCCCCCTTTTTTTTTTTCTTTATACTGGTGGACAAAGCTTGTCTGAGAACATAAGGCATGTGCAGGCACCTTCATATGCCTGCTTTCCAGCCATGTTTTTGTAGTTGGACATTATAGGTCAGTGTTATCTAGAAGCCAGTTGACTTTCGGCTATGTTGTGTGACAAAACTTGAGCGCCCCCGAGGAAACCTCAAAAATCACAGGGAACATCTTCAAATGCCTAATTCTTGTATTGGCCTTTGTTGAGGATTGAACCTAGAACCACGCTGCTTCAAGGCAAACATGCTAAGCAATTAGCTTTTGCCGTTCAGTTTTTCTTTGGCCAAAGGTTCTGTTCAAGTCATGATCCGGACTATTGGGCCAACAATTTTGTTACCGCATCAATTGAGATAATCCCATTTTTGCTAAAATTATGCCCTTGCGGAGGATTTTCTAACAATAGTAAATTGAACAAATGTATGACGGCTGCTCTGTAATGAAAAATGCTCAGTAATGACTCCCCGTGCGTAGGTGGTGTTTGCAGGAAATATAATTGATAAGGTCACATGCAGCTCTCGGGAGAGTTTCTGATAATGCTAATAATCTGACTTTGGCTTTGCAACTGTGAGGATGATTAAGATCTTTCTCAGCTGGCACGTACAGTAGCTCAACAGGCTAAACTTCTGCTTCTGTGTATCGCTTGCAGATATGATGAACCATAAAAGTGAACTGCAAGAAGTGACTGATGAGGGTGAAGAAGATTAGAGAGCTTGCAGAAAGATAGTTCTCAGGAATTAAAGCGGCCATACACTAGAGGGCCAAAAATGAGATCTTGCCTTCAAATTATTGAGTTCAGGTATCTCCAGTGATCGGTTAATGCTCCAATTGCCAAAGACATTTGAGACAGTTGAGCCCTTCCAACCTTTGGTGAACACTCTTTTCCAATTAAAGGAGAACTATGGAGTCCGGTCTTTTTCCCCATAGTTCTCCTAAGGGTAACGGGAGGACACAAACTAGCGTCCTCCCGTCACCCAAAGCTCAGTATACCGCGAGCTACAGCTTGCAGCTGGGCGGATCCAGACATAATTGTCGGGATCCGCTTCAGCTGCGGCGTCTCAGTATACCGCGAGCAGCAGCTCGCGGTATACTGAGCCTAGGGTAACGGGAGGACGCTAGTTTGTGTCCTCCCGTTACCCTAAGGAGAACTATGGGGAAAAGCCTTAACCCCATAGTTCTCCTTTTTTAAATATGCAGCTTTCATTAAATTTGTATCTAGTGCTCCTGCCATGAAGTCTTTGTTCAGGTGCTTCCTGTTATCATGAAGCAACCTCTTGTCTTGCGTTTGTCTCCCTATGGAGACTACGAGTGGCCCTTGTAGACGCATGAGACACAGACCTGGTCTGCTGTTGTCACCATCAGGAAAACTACCCTGAGAAATGCCATGCAGCCATCGCTGGAGTGCATGTAGACTACAATGCGTCGTAGTGATCAGCAGCTCAGGTGTTGCTCTTGTGTGGCTGCCAACATGCTTTAGGACAGCACAATATGGAGGAGATGCAAAGACTGGTCACAGACTTCTCCTTATGGTTTGTTTATTTTGAATTTCTTTTATTTGCGCTATTTAGCTTCTGGGCTTCCGTATCTGTTTTTCAGTACACTGACGGATCCTTTGAATGTACCATGTTAGTGGTTTTCCTTTTTATGTCATTCGCTGGAGGGAAATGTCGTCCATTAACTAGGAAAGGCTGCTTTGAATTGCTTTTACTGACTGAGGCCATTTGAAGGCCTATGATTATGTAAGTCATAAGAGTGTATGTGTGTGTGTATATAGATATAGTGTGTGTATTG
>NW_017306756.1:632775-637811 GCF_000935625.1 Nanorana parkeri | reverse complement strand
TATATATATATTCAAAAATGTATTTAGGATTAGGGTCAGCAGGGTGCCCGTGTCCAAAAGTGCCTACAAATGGGCATGTGAACATCATAACTGGACCACGTAGCAATGGAAGAAGGTGGCCTGGTCTGATTAATCACGTTCTCTTTTACATCATGTGGATGGCCGGGTGGGTGTGTGTCACTTACCTGGGGAAGAGATGGCACCAGGATGCACTATGGGAAGAAGACAAGCCGGCGGAGGCAGTGTGATGCTTTGGGCAATGTTCTGCTGGGAAACCTCGGGTCCGGCCATCCATGTGGATGTTACTGTGACACGTACCACCCACCTAAACATTGTTCCTGACCAAGTACACCCCTTCATGGAAACGATAGTCCCTGATGGCAGTGACCTCTTTCAGCAGGATAATGAGCCCTGCCACACTGCAAAAATAGTTCAATAATGGTCTGAAGAAGATAATGAGTTTGAGGTGATGACTTGGCCTCCTAATTCTCCAGATCTCAACCCAATCGATATGTGGGATGTGCTGGAAAAACAAGTCCGACCAATGGACGCAGATCACCTCACAACTTGCAGGACCTAAAGGATCTGCTACTCACGACTTGGTGCCAGATACCACAGCACACCTTCAGAGGTCTAGTGGAGTTTTTTTTCACCTATTTTTTATCCTTTTGTTACATTTTTATATATATCCACTTCCTGTCTTCATGCCCTCCAAAAAAAAAGGCATTACACAGGCACGGCACACTGTTAGCATCTCAAAAAAAGACATTTTCACAGGGGTGCGTATACTTGTTATATTCACTGTATATATCATCGCTCAGAATGCTCCACCCTCCCTTCCACCCCACCGATCTCCTGGATCAGAGTCTCCTCTCAGGCCTGCAGTGAAAGGAAGGCGCTGGGATCTTCGCATTGAGAGGCAGCTGCCGCCCAAAGCGCCGGCGCCTGGCTCTCAAACACAAGGCTCTTTTTATTAACTTATCCCTGGTACCATGCATTGTGTTGG
Organism: Nanorana parkeri; assembly: GCF_000935625.1. Lineage (NCBI taxonomy): Eukaryota > Metazoa > Chordata > Amphibia > Anura > Dicroglossidae > Nanorana > Nanorana parkeri. The sequence continues at coordinate 636,805 of NW_017306756.1, read as the reverse complement.
AGCGTTTAATAAACTGGGTGGGAAGAGGTTAAAAAGGTTTGTCCAATCAATCTAGAGTTTCTTTTTTCTTTGCTGCAGCTCTTAGGCTGCTCACAAATTTCAATTTTCAGCAGGGGTGTGGCGAAACTCCGACCCGCGGCAGTCGAGTAGTACAGAAAGCCATCCTGAAATGAGCGCGGTGTCATTTGCAGAGAATTCCCAAGTTGCTCTTGGCTCACTCAGTCCCCATGTAACCGAATACCCTCCAGTGTGTAATTGTTGCAGCCTGATAAATCTCGGAGCGCTCCGCTTATCAGACTGCAGCGGTCCCGTCCGGTTATCTTCCTTTCTCCAGCAGTGGAAACTTGATGCGTTGCAGAGCTCGGCTCATACGCAGCTCTGGCAGGCTTGCGTCCCAGCAGCAGCCAGGAATGCGCTGGCTGCTGGGCCGATACAAGGGGTTCTGATGTGTCCCATGCACCTGGCCGAGCGAGCTGTAAGGTGTAGATTCGGGGAAATGGCAATGACGGCAGTTCTGGAGGTTTGGGTCAGGACTGATTACAGCCAGATGTACAGAACTGCGTCATCTGTGAGGTTTATGCATGCTATTCCTATCGGAACTGACGCAACACATCAATCTTTTTGCTCCTTCCAAAAAAAAATTATTTGCAAATGGAACGAACAAGTCAGGCACGTGTGAAAGAATTAGATGAATTGGGAGCAGTGTGTAGCCAATAGCAGTCATGTGACTGACTCCATGTGACAGAGATGGACCAATCATTACATGGGGGCGTCCATAGCCATCAATCTTCTACTATTCCAGTGACTGGTAACCTTCTGGGGTCTTTCCTATTGCTGCCGGCGGAGGAGAAGCATGGGAAGAAAATTGCATGCATCTGGCATTAAAGTGAACCGGCTGCTTTGGACCAATCACAGACTCGTTTTAACCCTTTCTCTGCTACTGTGCCACTGATGTCAATATTACGGCTCTCATCAGGATGTAATGACAACTTTTTCAATAATCGATTATAATCGATTATGTCGATTAGTTGTTGCAGCCCTAAACAAATGTGCATTTATAGGAGTTGTACAGTTGCTACTCCTATACAGGGCCGTTGCTGCCACTAGGCAAACTAGGCAGCCGCCTAGGGCGCACTGCTGCCTAGGGCGCAGCCTTGACCATTCACCCCCCACGGCACCCCCCATCTATTTCAAATTGCGAAAGCCAATAGGCTGGCTATTGCACCCGCCCACTGAGCAGAGGAGCGTAAATGAGAAACCACTTTCTCTCTCAGGTCTGCTCCTCTGCTCAGTGGTTGGTTTCAATAGCCAGTCTGCTATTGGCTATTTCAAATGAAATGACATCCACTTGTCGCCTGCAGAAGCTAACCCGCAGGAGAAAGGCGCTGCGCGTGCATGTAGCTGGACTTGCCTAGGGCGCAAAATAGTCGAGCACCGGCCCTGCTCCTATAACCTCCTGCGGGCACCTGAGCTCCTCGGAACCCTGGCTGGCCCATGAGCACCTTCCTTGCCACCCAATTGGCTACGGGAAGAGGAATTCCCCACCCACAGCTTGATGTGAGCAAAGGGGTGGGATGCAGCGACTTCATTGACCTTATATGGCTACATTCTTGTGTTTGGTCAATGATGTCGGCACAAGCATCCCACCCTTTTGTTTTACATACAGATGCGTGTGGGGAATGCCGGACCCTCAGCTGATTGGGTAGAAGTACCCACGGCACTTCCTTGTTCGGTGAAACTTCCTTGTTTGGTGAAACTTCCTTGTTTGTGAAACTTCCTTGTTTGTGAAACTTCCTTGTTTGTGAAACTTCCTTGTTTGTGAAACTTCCTTGTTTGTGAAACTTCCTTGTTTGTGAAACTTCCTTGTTCGTGAAACTTCCTTGTTGGGACCAAGCTCAAACCTAATTGTTTTCTATGGACCCTCCTGCTTTCAGAAAATAATGCATTGGGGGGTTTGAGTGCGTTTTTATGTATTAAAGTGTGTGCAAAATGAAGGGAAAAGAAGGCTCCGGAAGTGAAAAGGTTAAAGGTGGGTTCAAGGTATTGGTTGGCGTTCTAGTAGATGTATTTACTCCCCTCCCTATGAATTTGTGTAGGGGTCTAGTAGATGTATATACTCCCCTCCTGTATAGACCTGTGAAGGGGTCTGGTAGACGTATATACTCCGCTCCGTATGGACCTGTGAAGGTCTGGTAGACGTATATACTCCGCTCCGTATGGACCTGTGAAGGTCTGGTAGACGTATATACTCCGCTCCGTATGGACCTGTGAAGGTCTGGTAGACGTATATACTCCGCTCCGTATGGACCTGTGAAGGTCTGGTAGACGTATATACTCCGCTCCGTATGGACCTGTAAGGTCTAGTAGACGTGTATACTCCCCTCCGTATGGGCCTGTGAAGGGGTCCTGTAGACGTATATACTCCCCTCTGTATGGACCTGTGAAGGGGTCTAGTAGACGTGTATATACTCCCCTCCGTATGGACCTGTGAAGGTCTAGTAGACTTGTATACTCCCCTCCATATGGACCTGTGAAGGGGTCTGGTAGACGTATATACTCCCCTCTGTATAGACCTGTGAAGGGGTCTAGTAGACGTATATACTCCCCTCCGTATGGACCTGTGAAGGTCTGGTAGACGTATATACTCCTCTCTGTATAGACCTGTGAAGGGGTCTGGTAGACGTATATACTCCGCTCCGTATGGACCTGTAAGGTCTAGTAGACGTGTATACTCCCCTCCGTATGGGCCTGTGAAGGGGTCCTGTAGACGTATGGACCTGTGAAGGGGTCTGGTAGACGTATATACTCCCCTCTGTATAGACCTGTGAAGGGGTCTAGTAGATGTATATACTCCCCTCCTGTATAGACCTGTGAAGGGGTCTGGTAGATGTATATACTCCCCTCCTGTATAGACCTGTGAAGGGGTCTGGTAGACGTATATGCTCCCCTCTGTATAGACCTGTGAAGGTCTGGTAGACGTCTGTACTCCCCTCCGTATGGACCTGTGAATGTCTGGTACACGTATATACTCCCCTCCGTATGTGCATGTGAAGGGGTCCTGTAGACGTATGTACCTGTGAAGGGGTCCTGTAGACGTATAGACCTGTGAGGGGTCCTGAAGACTTATACTCCCCTCTGTATGAACCTGTGAAGTAACACATATGGGACGAGGTAGGAAGTGTCATGCGTTAGAAGAATACAAAGCACGGAGATGCAGCTTGTCCGGCGGCGCGCTCTTCTTGGAAGTCCGCGGCCTGGGAACATTATGTGTCTGGTTTATAAATACCGCCCTGCAGCCTGATGGCAGATAAGGAGCTCCTCCTCTTCCTCTTCCTCCTCGCTTTTATATCAAATTAATTGCGGTAAAGCCGCCGTTCATCTTCTGCACAAAACTTCCCGCCGTGTACGGATCATCTGACTTATTATTTCAGAGGTTCGTGGCGCCTCCATAATTGTTGCATCGTTACACTCCTGGGGGCCCATTCACACCTGTGCGTTGCGGCATCGCCTGTTTTACAGCACATTCTCGCAGTCACTTGTACCACGGTGCCTTGCGTTGCTTTTTTAGATTGAACACACCGCGGCGCACGTGTTGTAACACACAAAAGCGCGCAGACGTTAAAGTTGTGAGAGGTGTGTGTGTGCATTGATGAGAGCTTGATGAATAATCGGTGCCGCCAGTTCCGTTCCGACCCAATAACTGAACTTTATCCTCTCTTCTAGAATCCAGAGTGACTTGGGGAAGACCGACACAACGTGGCGTTTTTGGGGGTGAGTGCGTTGCTTTTAATTTGACCTTTTTATTGCTTTGTTCATCTTGCGTCGCCACCGTGCTCATTTGTTGCTTTTGAGGATTTATTTATTTTCTTTAAACCAATTCAGCACCAACATGTTGCACCCCCTTCCTGTCCAGGCTATTTTCCAGTTTCCAACACTGTGATAAGTTGGCTGACAATGATTCGGTCACATGACTCTGAACAAACATGAATCTTATTGTGTGGAGCTTTATTTTGGGGGAATTTAAAGCCCA
>NW_017306756.1:630421-632731 GCF_000935625.1 Nanorana parkeri | reverse complement strand
CCCCCCCCACACCACCACATACACACACACGCCTATTTCTCTCGGGGTGAAAATAAAGTTGTACTCACCTGATCTTTGGTCCTGCCCGGCTGTTAGACCGGTCCCCCCAGCCTCTACTCTTCTAGGCTCCGGTGGTATAAGGACCCGCAACGTCCTCATGTCTAATACAGGTCTATTGGACATGAGAACGCCGGGGGACATTTCACAGCTGGAGCGAGCTCAGACTCCTGCAGGACCGAGGATCAGGTGAGTATTTCTTCTTCCGGCCCCTATAGAGAACGTGCAGTTTTAAGGGTTACACATATATATATATTATATAATAGAGATATAGCCCGGGCTCAGCATTTCCTCACTCTCGCCTCCTCCAGTGATCAGACTGTATATTGTAACTTTGTAGCAGGTCACAAGGTGAGTGGCTGCAGCAGGGGCTGATCTGTGTCGGACATTAGTAAACACAGCCAAGATCTCTAATTATGTAGGGGTGCAACCATACTGATACCAGTATCGGCGTTGGTGCAGATACTGGGCATGTTTTCACGGGTACTCGTACTCTTGAAAATGATCGAAACTAAAAGCCGATACCGGCCCCTTAAATTTTTTAATATATACGGCTGCCACAAGATTCCACGCATGCGTAGAACCTCGTTGCAGCCTTCCGGGGACTTTGTGGTGCCTGTTTACAGCGCCGGCCGCACATCTCTTCCTTCTACCACGCCACCCACGAGACCCCGCACAGCCCTTCCTGAGACCCTCCACTGGAGACATCAGGCTGACACCCCGGAGCAGCACAGAGTATGTAGCTTCATATTTTGCATTGCTGTATAATGTATTGCTGGGATTTGTAGTACTCTATAGCTGGAGGTATTCTGCATTGCACTGTATAATGTATTGCTGGGATTTGTAGTCTTCTTTATGTTCCTGTGCGATGGAATACGAGGACCCGTTGTTCCTCCACCTTATGCCGCTAATGGATCCACTTCCAGACGCTGCGGAACATTGTGTTTCCAAGGATGTGATGAAGTCTCGTCATTCCGCCTAAGAATAAACCGCTCGCCCGATGTCTATGCATATCCCCCTCCGTGTGATCCTCCGCAGATCCCCCTCCGTGTGATCCTCCGCAGATCCCCCTCCGTGTGATCCTCCGCAGATCCCCCTCCGTGTGATCCTCCGCAGATCCCCCTCCGTGTGATCCTTTATGCAGATCCCCATGTATGCAGATCCCCATGTATGCACATCCCCATGTATGCAGATCCCCATGTATGCACATCCCCCTCCGTGTGATCCTGCGCAGATCCCCATGTATGCAGATCCCCATGTATGCAGATCCCCATGTATGCACATCCCCATGTATGCACATCCCCATGTATGCACATCCCCCTCCGTGTGATCCTGCGCAGATCCCCATGTATGCAGATCCCCATGTATGCAGATCCCCATGTATGCAGATCCCCATGTATGCACATCCCCATGTATGCACATCCCCATGTATGCACATCCCCCTCCGTGTGATCCTGCTCTCAGTATTCCTCCCAGGAGCCCTCAGTCCTGATGAAAGCAGTGGGAGGGGTTATGCAAATATCAGAATGCCTTGATGGGGGTGTCAGTCTGGAGGAATGGGTGTTCCTGAACTGCTCTAGGTAACGCCCACGTGTGATCCTGAGCCGCCATGATGGAAAGAATTGAAATCAAATGAGTGAAAGGGGCGGGGCCGGGGACAGTCAGGCTGGGGAAAGAAAAAGCTAGATGATGCTGGACGTCCTCCTATGTGACTTGCTGCGGCTTCTAATGCACATGGTGAGAAGTTTTGCAGTGTGCAGGGACATCAGAGGAAGCAATCCGAGTCCTGGAGAGGACGGCCGTCGCCAGGAGGGGTGAATCCGAATTGTCGGCAGGAAATACCTGACGCGGGTTCTCGCTCATACGCGCTCCAATCCAAAAAAACGGAATTAAAGAAACAAAACTTTGTGATTGGATCTATTCTGATTCAATGTATCCTTGCTGTGTGTGCTGGGATTGTAGCCCCGCCCCCCGCCCGCGCCTTCCGGTCTTCGGGGATTTTTGGCGCGGCCGCACTCTCTTCCATGTGGCGGGAAGCTCACGTCCTGTTCAGCTTCCATCGGAGCCGGGTGGTCCGCTCATTCCGGCGTGTTTCCACACATTCCTGACAAGCAGAACAATGACTCTCTGTGCAGAGTTTCTAATTACAAAGTGCGAGGGGGGCCGCGCGTCGCTGAGGGGGCGTCCGACGCTGCCGCGCGTCGCTGAGGGGGTGTCCGACGCTGCCGCGCGTCGCTGAGGGGGCGTCCCCCA
>NW_017306756.1:627389-630311 GCF_000935625.1 Nanorana parkeri | reverse complement strand
CCCACGTCGCTGAGGGGGCGTCCCCCGACAGCCGCTGCCGCGCGTCGCTGAGGTGAGATGACGGTCTGTCGGCCGGTCACATGACCAGCGCCCAGGCATTGCGCATGTCAGAATCTTGGGAGGGACTTGACTTCATGAGACCGGTGAGGCAGAGCTGCTGATTGGCTGCCTCTACGTTGGTGCGAATGAGCCCTCGGTCAAACTGGTAGATGTCACATGACCACCGCCGAGCCTTAGGACGCAGCATTCTCGTTATCACTGCGTCATTTTCCTATCCGTTTCGTGATTCTTCACTAATTGGAGACAGACAGTAAAGTGGAAGAGCAGGAAATGCCTGCAGTCCCCTCGCTCCGCTATAACACACACGGGCTGCGTTGTGGAGGCGGCGATCCCGTGACGCAGCGCACATTGCCGGTGAGGGTTAAATCCACCGCGTTCACCCGGGTATTTAAATCTGACCCCTCCTTCAGTTGTATCGGCTCCTCAACAGGACTCGGATTGCTTCCTCTGATGTCACTGGGAGCTTCTCACAATGTACATTTAGAAGCCGCAGCAAGACAGAGCCGGCCTCATTTCCTGGCTGGAGGACGTCCAGCATCATCTAGCGCTTTCCTCCCCGGCCTGACTCTCTCTGGCAGTGCAAGGGTTAAAGGCCCGTTTGTGTCTAGGTTATATGTACTCACCTGATCCTCTGAGCCGGTCTTAGCTCTTAGACCGGTCCCTGGAGCCTCTCTCCCCCTCCACTGCAGCGGTGTAAGGTCCCGCAAGTCATGTTCTATACACAGTGTATAGGATGTGAGGATGCCGAGGGACATACCATCACTGCGGCGTAGCAGGAGACAGGCTGTCACAGCCAGCCGGATCTAAGGTTCAGGTGAGTGTAGCTTTTTTTTTTTTTTTTAGACGTCCTTCGTGCTCGCGTGCGCCCCCTGGCGCGCACAAGCGGGAACCCGCCAGGATTTTAAATGGACAGCGATGGCCGTTTACATACAAGCGGTCTGTAAAGACACCCGATCGCTTGTATGATGCAAGTGAGGGTGCGCCCCCCCTCCTTACCTCTCGTTGCTGTTCCCGCCGCCGTCCCCGCGATCCCGGGCGTCCATCCGTCCCGGGCGATGTCTCTCTGTGCACTGAGAACGGAGGGAGATCATGACCCGATCTCCCTCCGCTCTCCTCCCGGTCTCTGAATGCAGGAAGTGATGTGTATTACATCACTTCCGCATTCCTCTGTCACTCTCCGGTACAGAAACCGGAGAGAGGCTGATAAGGCAGATCTGTGCTTCATCAGCTTCTCTGGGGGTCCCTAGGTGACAGGGGTCTTAGAGAGCCCTGATGTCTACATAAAGGGGACCTGTCATTTGTTATTAGGACTTCTTAGCACCCTATGTGTTAACAATAAAGTTAAGTGTAAAAGAAAAATGCTCACAAAATAAATACAAATTTACACACAAAACAACAAAAAAACCCACAAAATTTTTTAAAAGTCCCCCACATGGACGTGCAAAAATGCGTTACATGCGCCTAGACGCAAAAACGGCGATTGCTCCCATTATGCCACACGTGTTACATATCGCTGCGAACGTCGGAGTGAGAGCAATAATTGTAGGGTCATCAATCACCGATAACACTAAACTGATGAGCGGTAAAATCTTTTAAAGCGTCGCCTATGGCAAATTTTGGCTATGGTGTTTTTTTGCGATTTTTCGCGGGCGCGCGCAATTTTAAGGCTTGACATGTTTGGTGTCTATTTACCTGACGTGACCCCGTCTTTTATATTTTACCAAATAATTGTTTTCTAAAATAATAAAGGGAAAGCCTTTTTTTTAAATCTGTACTTTTTTTGTTATATAGTAAAAAATAAAAACCCCAGTGGTGATTAAATACCACCAAAAGAAAGCTCTATCTGTCCCCAAAAAAGGGTATAAAATTCATTTCAGTACAGCGTTGCATGACGGAATAAATGTCAGTCAAAGTAGCGCAGCGCTGAATACTGAAAAATGGCCGGGACAGGAAGGGGGTGTAAACACTGCGGTCAGCAAGGGGTTAAAGAATCATGTTGGTGTGAATTCTCACACGTTAGCCGATTGGACGATGGAGCAGCAATGCACGGAGAAGCCATCACTCTGCTCGTTCGCAGCTGCCGCCATTTTATTCTACCGAGTCTCGGCTTTCAGAAAATATATCATGTTTGGGGGGTTTGAAGTCACTTTCAGGCCTAAAATGTGGAATATAACACGGGTGCAGAAAGTGAAAACATTGCCTCCGTCACTAAGGGGTTAAAGGTGTACACGTCACGGTAAAATGGGGGCTCTGTGTATCTGCCCGGAGTTGACTTTTAGGCTAGGTGTACACTACGGCGATCGGTGACCGCGTAGCAATCGTGCGCGAAACCGTTATTTTCTAATGGCACCCCAGTCGCACTTGGCAGATTGCGCGGTTTCCCGCCACGATGTCGCCCGCGCAATGGAACGGCTACAGAAAGCTGTGCGTCATGTCTTGCAAATGTACCCTTCTATTTTTAAGCGATTGCCGCGCGGCTGTAACCCTATTTAAAGCAATCGCTGTCTGCTGCTGTGCGCGGTCCCGGGACGCACGCCCCGGGATGGCCGATATCATTCACACCGTGGCATTGCACGGTACAGTGCAGCGCACCTACAACGCATTACAGTACGGCAGACGGTGAGCTCCGGGACCCGCGGGGTTACGCTCGCTGCGTGCCGCCCCCGCGGTGGGAGTCTCCGCGTGTTTTTCTGCGTCTAGGATTTCTCAGAGCCGCTCTTTATTTCTTTGCCTTCCCCCGGGAAGATTTAGTGATCGCCGCTCTGCGTCCCGGCCAGGAAGACCTTTGACGTTAGCAGAAACGTTTGAAGGGTCCCAGCTGCTGATAGGAGGGATATCCCAGGGAAAGGGGGGGGGGGGGGG
>NW_017306756.1:625356-627346 GCF_000935625.1 Nanorana parkeri | reverse complement strand
GGGCGCCCCTCGCGGAGGGGGGGGGCGCCCCGGGGGAAGGGGGGGGGGGGGGCGCTCACAGCCGTCCCCCATCACACTCCTTACTCCGGCACTCGGGAGAAGCTCCACTCCAGCCTGCCGAGCGGGCACAGGGGGGAACACATACGGATCTGGAGTTTTGGAAGAACGCATTGTACGTGGGGAAGAGGTCACCTGCTGCGTCACATTGGCTTTTTGGCGCTCTCTTTTTTTTGTATATACTTCGTGCCGATCGGTTGACTGGGCTGCCGGTGATGCCGAACCGATATTCCAGAGCGCGAGGTCAGTTGCAGAAACTTTACAGCATGCAGCAAGTTTTCTTGTCACCCTTTTATGATGGAGGTGCCCAGTTTACACCAGTTTTAATGTCATTTTAGTTTTTGGTTTTATGCTTTTTTGATGGTTTGGTTTTGGTATTTATGGGCTGTTTAGGTATCCAATTATCCTTTATTCTCCACTGAGTTACCGGCAGCGGCTGTGTCTTAGGTGAGCCCTGCAAAAGCTGAACCTCCGAGAGAAGCAAATATTATCCAACTACAATCTTGGTGAGCTTTGTGTTTTTCTGCCGCTTTCTCTGCTTGTGCAGGGTGACTGGTCTTGTCTCCTCCCCCTTCCTGTAATAAAGACCGCTCACTGCTGCTCTCTCTGCTTGTGCAGGGTGACTGGTCTTGTCTCCGCCCCTTCCTGTAATAAAGACCGCTCACTGCTGCTCTCTCTGCTTGTGCAGGGTGACTGGTCTTGTCTCCGCCCCTTCCTGTAATAAAGACCGCTCGCTGCTCTCTCTCTGCTTGTGCAGGGTGACTGGTCTCGTCTCCGCCCCCTCCTGTAGCCCCACTGCGAGGGTTAATCAAACTCCAGGAGCTCTTCTTTAGGAGTTCTGTACCCAGTGAGACGTGACGCTGTATATATTGAGGCGCGGACATTGAGGGGTTACATGGACTTCACGTGGAGTAAAGCTGCATGGAGTTGTATGTCGGCTGCCATTGGTGAGCGTTGTTGAGCTCCGGGTCTTGTCTGGACAGGTCCCTGTGTAGCACGCGGTGTGTGCATGTGCACGCTTTGTGTATGCTATTTGTGTAATCTCTTGTTACAGGAAACGTCAAACTAATCCCGGCGAGCTGGGTGCTGTGCCGGGTCCGCAGCGCGGTCTGTCTTTGCTCAGTTGGCGGTGATTTCTGCTCGGTGGGCTCTTCGTGCACCATGAGTCCTGACTCTGAAACTGCTAAGAAGAAGCTAGCTGATGGGAGGAGAGAGCAGAGTGACTGAGATGAGCTCACCACTGTGCTGCATCTCCTCCTTTCACGGGCTGGGGGCAGCTCTAGGATGACCTGGGCTCAGAGGGAGTGGGTGGTTAATGATGGTGGCCATCAGACCTAGGACATCGAGTGGTAGATGAAATGTACTGCAGAGGAAATTTCTGGACTTCTGGTGAATATTGCAGCAAAATCTGGTTTTATCTTTTGGCTGTTCATTTTTATCTTGTGTTATTTGTTGTGTTCTGCTTTTAAATTGTAATAGTTTTATTTATTTTTTCTTTTAATGGTTTTACGTTTTCAGATGCACCAGGAAAGTGTTAGGAACCCTGTCAGGTTTTTATTGCCATCTGTGCTCCGGGTGGGGAGATTCACCCTCACCAAATGTCCCGGGGGCTGTTGCCACCGGTAATGGAAGTGAGGGAATCCCAAAACGGAGTTGTCACCTGAAAAGAAATGGCACGGTAATCTTCCAATGGGGACACCTGTTCTGGTGACAACCTGGAGGGGATTTCCTTTCACGTCCCGCTGCATATACAGCACTGAAAAATTAAGGAAAATTGTCTTCAGTGCCTGGTTTCCAAAATGGAAAAGTTTTTAGGGGCTTTTTGAAATCCTGTACCAGAACCCCTGCCTTAGTTTTCTTATTGCTATTTTTCATTGGAGATGTATACACTTTAACCCTTTTGCTGCCGCCATAACGAGTACGCCCCCTGCCG
>NW_017306756.1:611839-625329 GCF_000935625.1 Nanorana parkeri | reverse complement strand
GTCGATGAACCTGGAAGTGCTAACCTCCTGAGCACTTCCAGGTGCAGACCCGTCAAACCCCTACCACTCTGGCCAGGGAAGGATTTCATCTGGGACTTTTCTCTTCCGTTCATTGAAGGACACAGGGAACAGAACAGGCCTACAGTACATGGTCCTAGATCTGTTCCCTGTGTCCTTCAATGAACGGAGAGAAAAGGATTTTACGGTGAGTTCCAAAATCCTATTTTTTGCTGCCACCATAACTATTATGCCCGCTTTCTTGTGAAAGTGATTCTATGCTGCAGGGATGGTGCTCCCCACCCCCTTCCCCCAAATCCTATGTCCCAGGTTCACTTGTCCCTACAGCCTTTCTTTGCTCTCCCCCCAGGTCAATGAACTCGGGAAATGCTCACCTCTGAGCACTTCCAGATTCAAACCCTGACCGCTCTGGCCAGGGGTGGAGTTCAGCTAGCCCTTTTGTTGCCGCCATAAGTATTATCCCCGCTTTTTTGTAGAAGCGATTCTCCTCTTTTACACTGCAGGGAAGGTGCTTCCCACCCCCTTCCCCCAAATCTTTTGTCCCAGGTTCGCTTGTCCCTACAATCTTCCTTTTGATCTGTCCCAGGTATGAACCCGGAAGTGCTCACCTCTTCCAGGTTCGGATCTGTCAAACCGTAACCATTTTGGCTGGGGAGAAAGCTCATGTAGCACAGTCTGTTTTCAATCAGATTCCACAGAGGTGGAATGTTTTGAGGTTACATTAGCATGTCGATGGGGGCTGGGGGTTGGAACCAGGAAGTGCTAACCTCCTGAACACTTCCAGATTCAGCCTGTCAAACCCTGACTGCTCTGGCCAGGGAAAGGCGTTCATCTGGCTCTTTTGCAGCCGCCATAACTATTGCGCCCGCTTTCTTGAAGTGATTCCTTCTACACTGCAGGGAAGGTGCTTCCCACCCCCTTCCCCCGAATCCTATGTCCCAGGTTCACTTCTCTGTACAACCTTTCTTTGATCTCCCCATGGTCAATGAACCTGGAAGTGCTCACCACAGAACACTTCCAGGTTCAGCTCTGTCAAACCCTGACCACTTTGGTTGGGGAGAAAGCTCATCTAGCACAGTCTACGCTCAGATTCAACGGAGGTGACATTTGGGGTCTGTTTATTAAGAGGTTACATTAGCTTGTCAATGGGGGGGAAGGGGGGGGGGGGGGAAACCAGGATAGGCAACATTTAAGCAGGCTTTAGCTTTAAGTGCAAACAAAGGGCGCCAAGTGCGCCTTTATCTCCTGTGCAGACCATTAATGGAACACGAGCTGCAGGAACATTTATACGCTTCATATGTTTAATCCATCTCTTGTTTGTTTTACAATCTGTCGGGACGCTTCCCCTCCCGTCGTCTGCGTGTCCAGGAAACGTTTTCGTTCAAGCCCGCGGGGCTGGGGGACGCACGGATCTCCAATATGTTTTTTTGCAAAGCAGATGTTTGTTCAGTGCCACGGAGAGGACACGGCGGAGATTATGGTGTACTCGAGTGTTCGCTGGGAGAGTGCTGTCTCTGCCTCGTGTCCTTCCAGCCAGGAACGCCGTGTAACTGACACGCTGCTCTCACCAGTCCGCGCTAGTCTATCCGCTACCATCCTCGTCGGAGGAACTAAATCGGCCTCGGGGATAAAACGTTCTTTTTCCTCCCTCTTAGAAGAGAAGTTGGTCATATTTGGGCAGATGTTTTTGTGTCTCTGGACAGAAAGTTGTTGGAGATACGGAGAGGTTGTACTGGATGCCCTTTATTTTTCAACATAAAACCCAACTCTAGCCAAAACCTTTTTGCTTTGGTTAAATTTTTGGTGTCAAAATATATTGACCCATGAATGCTAACAAAGTGTCGGTAGAGTGGAGCCCACCATTCTCAGGGTTACACTATACCTTCGCTTTGAGGTATACATCCCAACACAAAATTGATCCATCAGACCACTCGCACTTTTTCCAATCTCTGGTCATCTAGTTTTGGTGGCCCGGTGCCCAGTTGGCCTCATTTTCTTGATGTGCACTGGGATAGGTGAACCTTGGTGTGGTCTTCTCCTGTCGCGGTCTGTCCTCTAAGGTTCCTCATGTTTTGTCCTCTGTAAGGATCCCCATATTTTTGTGTCTGTCCTTTCTGAGGTTCCCCATGTTTTGTCTGTCCTTTTTGAGGTTCCCCATGTTTTGTGTCTGTCCTCTTTGAGGTTCCCCATGTTTTGTGTCTGTCCTCTTTCAGGTTCCCTATGTTTTGTGTCTATCCTGTTTTGAGGTTTCCCCGTGTTTTGGGTTCCAATGTTCTGCATGGAGTGTTGGAGCAGCTGTGGACTTCGTGTCGGCATGGACCAGTCCACCTCTTCTCCTTTTTGACCTATCTCTTTAGAAAAGACGGGAACACGTGGCCTGGCAGACCACATTTAACCACTTAAGCTCTCCTACCTGTTTGCCCCTCATGAATTGGCAACGTTTAGAGGCCACACATGACTCCTTTGTTCAGACATGCCTGATGGAGTAGTCCTCTGTGGACTCAAAATGTTGCACTGACTTGATTTGTGATGTGATAATAAACGTTTGGATGGTATGTTAAGGGTCCGCGGTGTGCTGGCCACATTCTGTATGTTCTCGTCTGTGCTAGTACTGGTTGATTTGCTGGCTGTAGCTCCAGTACCGCCCTCACTCCTGGCTCTTCCCTAGAATGTGTGTGATGGGAATACATTGAGTGGTCTCTCCTTGAAAAGGTGCATTCGCGGTTAGGGTGGTAGGCAACCTTCGCACTCAAGCTGTTGTGGAACTTCAAGCCCCATGGGGCATTGCAGGACTCTGTCAGCCAAAGGCATGAAGGGACGGGTAGTTTCACCACAGCTGGAGTGCCGAGGTTGCCTACCCATGCTCCTATATGGGCTAAAGAGCGTTAAAATCCCGGGAGATCAGCACTTTGTGAGATTCTGCAACCACCGTACTTGACGCCAACAATTATTCCTCAGCCGAAGACCCTCACTCAAGACCACCATCCTTCAAATGTTTGGTATACTCAATGGGAATACGTTGAGTGGTCTCCATGGAAAGGTGCAGTCACCATTAGGGCTGCCACCATGTCTTCATGCTTTTTGTTTTTCTGTTTTGTTTAAATGAGTAGGAGTGCCTAATAAAGTGGCCAATGAGCATGTGCAATGTATGCACATTAGAGTTCATGCACCGGCGCGGCTGAATCCGTGCAATGTAAATTCCAGTATATCTCACCCCTCGCCAGGGAATCGTAGGTGCTTCATATAGCCTCCTATAGAGGTCAACTGCTGTATGCAGGTATACGCCGATACTCACATACAGCCACGGGCAATGTAGACAACCTCTGTTCAGGGATGTGCGTCTGTATGCGTAAGTAGCAACGTGTACCCACATACAGCCATGGACTTCTATGGGGGGGTGGGGTGGCTGAACGCGTGGAAAAATAAGCTGCAGTCTACGCGCTACAGGTTCAGCTGCCCCTATGGATGAGCCCTTCTAGATCCACATTGGCGTTCTGTACGGTGCGTTGTAGCACTCGCTGCATTCCAGATGCCTCCTGGTGATTATTGAGGTGTTTTGCGGGCCAATCTGGACGCGACACGTTGTGGCAATATCCTAATCTCCGCAGGAAACGTTCAGTCTTCAGAGGTTCTCGGCTGAGATTCGGAACATGTTGAACCTTTGAAACTCGTAAAAGTCTTAGGATTCAGTAACCTAACGCGGCGCTCTCCTGTCCTCAGATGACTCTCCGCCAAAGTTCAGCCAGATCAGCCGCAGCTGCGCACAGACACCCGGCGGGGGCGTTTGGAAGGGGCCCGGAGTCGGCTTCTCCCGAATAATTCACGGCAATGGATATCACTTCAGTTTGTTGATTTTAATAAAGGGGATTTGTCAGAAAACAAAGTTTCTCCAAACTTCACACTTTCTTCAGTGCGTGCGGGAAGTTTAGCGCGGATCACACCTTTTGATGGTGACACTTTGGCGTTGAAGCTCCTCCGGCAGAAGGAAGCAGATGGAAACTTTGTATCAACATTTGCCATCCTTTTAAAAATCCAATGCTGACTTTTGCTGGGCGGATCTCAACATCGATGTCGGGATCTGCTCCGGCTGCGGCGTCTCGGTATACTGCGAGCTGTAGCTCGCGGTATACTGAGCTTAGGGTGACGGGAGGACGCTAGTTTGTGTCCTCCCGTTACCCTAAGGAGAACTATGGGGAAAAGCCCTGACCCCGTAGTTCTCCTTTTAACACACTGTCAGTGTCACCCCGTTTTTCTCCTGAGTTGGTCATCCAGCCACATGGGCCCTCAATGGAGCCAACAAGGTCAACACACATTTCACAGACATGGTCCACCGTTGTCGCCATCAGTAAACTCTTCCTGAGATACGCCATGCAGCTGTCGCTGGAGTGCATGTGGACATGAACTGGCTGCAAAGAGGCTGCAGGAGATTATAATGGTAGCTCATTTTCTTGCGCTTTTAGCACAATGCGATGTGCATAGTAACTAGGGATGCACCAATACCGTTTTTTCGGTATATAGTACGAGTACCGATAATTTGGTTTCGGTACTCGCCGATACAGACTACTGATACCGGTCAGTTAGCTAGAATGGAGCCGGCTCCCGGGGCAATTGGGAAGCTGGCCAGCGGGTAATGGCATGCCGCCTGGCTTCCCGATTGCTCGGGAAGCTGGCTCGATGCTACTTGGCCAGGAAGCCGGCTTCTCAGCCAATCAGCATGGATCAGACTTCCTGGAGCAAACAGGAAGCCTGGAGGCGGGTATTACTTGCAGACCAGCTTCCTGATTGCCCGGAAAGCCGGCTCCATGTTCCACTACGGCACTGCCGGTAAGAGGAAATCTTTCTCTGACTGGAAGTTCCGGTATCGGAGGTAAGTGTCTGAGCATTTGTGGGAGTACGAGTACTCGCCCAAATACTAGGTATCGGCACCGATATTGGTAATGTATGTAAAAGCCCATGGTGTGAAGGGGCCTTTGGACGCAAGTCTGTGGCAGCACGGCCCTTTAAACTGACTATAGAAGTGGTCCTGAAGCCGGAACTGACAAGCATTCCATCACTTTCAGTTTTAGACCATTCCCTTCGGCCGTTGTGGCTGGAATGAAGCTAATCAAGCATAATCTGTGCTTAATCAGCTTCGTTGGAGTGCAAAGGTGACATTAGGGGTCTAATAGACCTCTTAAGGCAGGGGTGGGCAACTCTGGGCCTCCATCTACATGTTTGATGGCCAGGGTCATGTTGGGACTTGCAGTTAAAGCACAGCTGGGGGAGCCAGAGTTGCCCACCCCTGCTCTCTCTCTTTAGAGAACCTGTCACCTCCAGTGTGCTATGGCATAGGGGGATGGTTGCCCCCCTTATGTGATGGCAATTAAGGTGTGTAAAATGAAATAAAAAATAAAACCCCCAACTTTTTTTAAGCCCCACGTCCGCACGCACATACACATGTGAGCATAAACGCATATGTAATGTGAAAATGTCAGTTGCGCAACACATGTTGGTTATGGCCGCACACACGGAGTGAGAGCAATCATTCTAGGGGCCAACATTCACAGTGAGCTCTTAATCGATGACCTGTAAAGACTTTTAAGGCGATGCCTATGGACAATTTTGGATTCCTTTGAGGAATTTTGAGGCTTGACATGTTTGGTATCTATTTAATCAACGCATCCTCATCCATTATATTGTGTGTATTGAAGTGAATTTAAATGTGTTTGGGTTTGATAAACTGTTGATCAAATGTCATACCACATACAAAATTACAGCAAGCACCATTTTATTTTGTGGTGTTTCTTTTTCTTTTGGAAACTATATAATTTTAGGGAGGTTTAAGCAATCTTCAGGCGCCTAAAACGTTCAATTTAATGTGTACACAAGGACACAGAAATGGCTCTGGCACTGAAAGGGTTTAATGCTAAAATATTTAGATTTGATAGGTTTGCGGTGCTGGAAGAGTATAACTTTCTTGCTTGAGAGATTCTAAGGTGACCCCCGTTGGTAGAAGATGTGAAATGGGCCAATGGTGGTCTTTGGTGTGATTTTGACGAGGCTGGCCGTTTCCTTTCCTTAATGTTTATCCCGATGCTGACAGACTGTGACTTTAAAAAGTTTTATTTACATGAAGTGAGCTTGGATGGGGCTCTCCAGTGTGCTGCATGCTGTAAAGCGGTGAGGGATCATTAGGGGCCCCTTGGGGTATTGCTCGGTGTCGGGAGCATCGCTTCGTGCGTGTCTGCTGGAATCTACAAACAACACCTGCTCCAGTTCCCGGCATGGTATGTGCAGATGAGATAAGTATCTGCAGAACCTTTTCTGGTTCATATAAAGGGTCAAAAGCTGGTAAACACCACATTTTTGGTAATGGTTGAATGGAAACCACACTGCCCCGTCAATGCCAATCTGTATAGTGCGGTCCCTAGCTCTAGCCTAACAAAGCTCCCATCCTAGGACATACACTGCATGAACTCAATAATCGGCTAACTAATCGATTATGAAAATAATCGTTAGCTGCAGCCCTACACTGCAGTACATGGAATTAAGGCAGCTATACCTGGAGGTTACTTATTCCGGAGACACTCCAGAAGCCCAGAATACAGGCAGGTGAAGACCTTGGGTCCCCGTGTTTTTGATCTTCATATTGAAAATCCTGCCCTCCCGGACCTTCTTCACACCATCATTTCAAGGTTTCAGCCTTGTCCATCCTTTTCCTTCTGTACTCCAGACTCCTGCAATCTGTCCTGATATGTTTTATACCTCAGGCCTTTCACCATTTTTATCGTCCATCTCTGGACTTCTATCTTATCAATAGGTTTTTGTAAGTGAGATCTTCAGAACTGGACACAATATTCTAAATGTGGTCTAGGGAAATTAGGACCTACTTCCACTCCTGCTGGAGATCCCTCTAATGATAACTAAAGATCTTCCCTGGCTTCGTTGGCACCGCTGATTCTCTCCTGCTGCTCTTCAAGTTCCTCCTTATGTGACCATTCTCACCGGCCCTGGAAATGGTCACAACTAGGTCTTGTTTTCGGGGTAGGTCTTATATTTTAGCAATTCCCAAAAATAGTGCTAGGTCTTATTTTCGGGGAATCGGGACCTCCTTCCTCCTGCTGGGATCCCTCTAGTGATATCTAAAGATCTATATAGAGGAATCAGGACCTCCTTCCTCCTGCTGGAGATCCTTCTAGTGATAATAAAGATCTATATAGAGGAATCAGGACCTCCTTCCTCCTGCTGGAGATCCTTCTAGTGATAATAAAGATCTATATAGAGGAAGGTGGATTTTGTCCTGCCACATTTGTAATGCCCTCATCAATCTTGCCTGTTGCCTCCCACCTGGAAAGCTGCAGCTTCTCTACCATGGTTGGATGGGGCTCTAGTTCTGACCAACACTATACCCCAATATTTGATTCTATCAGAGGATTATTCTTTCCCTAAATGCATTATTCTCCACAGTTGCAGTTTCATGTTTGACCCAATCGTCCAGCAATGCCAAATCCGTTTTCCACATTACATAGTTACATAGTTACATAGTATTTGAGGTTGAATAAAGGCACATGTCCATCAAGTCCAACCTATTGTGTGTGTGTGTGTGTGTGTGTGTGTGTGTGTATAGGTCCCTGAGTCATCTCGTTATTAGGAGTACTTGTATCCCTGTATATTGCAGATATCAACTCTATAGCACACCTTTGTGTCATCAGCAAAATGACATACCTTCTTATAATGAATGTACTGCGCTTCATCTAGAACAATACATAAACAAATCTCTATAATAAATATGTGCTTAAATAATACATGCAATCAAAAAAGTGTTCACAATGAATCTTCTTATAAATAATAATCCTCTGGAAAGTTCAATCATATATTCCGTGTAATTTGATATATTCAGAGGGTAACACTTCTTATAGTGCTTGCAGCTACACAGGGTTTGGCGCGAGGTGCTATTTCTAACTTAAATGACATATCTTGCCCGCCAAACCTTCAGTTATGTCACAAGGCGTTTCGATAGAACAGGACCTAGCGTACAGAGCCTTGCGGTACAACACCAGTGACTGTTCCGAATGAACCCAACCACGCTCTATCCTTTTAGCCAACCGCGCACCCACTGAACCACATCAGGGTTGAGTCCTAGCTTGTACAACTTTTTAATATGAGATCATTATGGCGCGAAGCATCATATAGAAGCCAAAAAAAAAAAGAATGTTTCTGTCCGAGCTCTTTATCTTGAAAGGAACATTCTTGGCCCTCTGGAGTCTAATGAACCGACCGGCTGCAGTTTTTTTTTCTTCCTAATGACTTATCGAGCAGAAGGTGGATTTTGTCCTGCCACGTTTTTAATGCCCTCATCAATCTTGCCTGTTGCCTCCCACCTGGAAAGCTGCAGCTTCTCTGCCATGGCTGGATGGGGGCTTGGGACCAGAGGGGGTTAAAACGATGATTTGCCACATCTGTCATTTGCTGCGAGTCGTGACGGCGGAAATCCATCACTGCTTGTTCCTCGGCTTCGCCGCCGCCACGCTGATGGTCTCTGCTGAGGCGTAATGGGCTCAGATGTGTCACAAGGCTTTCTTCTGTCACGTTTCAAGAGCTGCTTTGCTTTGTTAAAGTGGATGTAAGCCCTAAAGGCTCGTTCAGATCAGGTGCGTTCATCAGCATTGGCCAACGCAGGCTCAAAGCAAGAGCACAGAGAAAGCAATTGTTCTATAGGTGCCGTGTTCACACCACACGGGTGAGTTGCATGTAAATGCAGCATGTCCTTTATAGGCAATTGTACCCTCCATATGGTGACGTCTGGCCAACTTTACACTCACCGGCCACTTTATTAGGTACACCTGTTCAATTGCTTGGTAAGACAAATTGCTAATCAGCCAATCACATGGCAGCAACTCAATGCATTTAGGCATCTAGACGTGAAGACAACTTGCTGAAGTTCAAACCGAGCATCAGAATGGGGAAGAAAGGGGATTTAAGTGACTTTGAACGTGGCATGGTTGGTGCCAGACGGGCTGGCTTGAGTATTCCGGCAACTGATCTACTGGAACTTTCTCGCACAACCATCTCCTCAGGTTTTAAAGAGAATGGTCCGAAAAGGAGGAAATATCCAGTGAGCGCCAGTTGTGTGGACGAAAATGCCTTCTTGATGTCGGAGGAGAATGGGCAGACTGGTTCCGGATGATAGAAAGGCAACATTAACTCCAATAACCCCTCGTTACATCCGAGGTACGCAGAATACCATCTCTGAACGCACAACACGTCCAGCCTTGAATCAGATGGGTTACAGCAGCAGAAGACCACACCGGGTGCCACTTCTGTCAGCTAAGAAAAGGAAACGGAGGCTACAATGCGCACAGCCTCACCAAAATTGGACAATAGAATATTGGTAAACATTGCCTGGTTTGATGAGTCTCGACTTCAGCTGCAACATTCCAATGGTCAGGTCAGAATTTGGCGTAAACAACATGAAAGCACGGATCCCTCCTGCCTCGTATCAACGGTTCAGGTTGCTGGTGGTGGTGTAATGGGGTGGGCGATATTTCCTTGGCACTCTTTGGGCCCCTTGGTACCAATTGAGCATCTTTTAAACGCCATGGCCTACCCGAGTATTGTTGCTAACCATGTCCATCCCTTTATGACCACAGTGTACCCTATTTCTGATGGCTACTTCCAGCAGCATATTGACATGATAGCACCATGCAGTTGCTGCCGATTTGTCGGCTGCACATCCATGAGGCGAATCTCCCGTTCCAACACATCCCAAAGGTGCTCTATTGGACTGAGATCTGGTGACTGCGGAGGCCATTGGAGTGCAGGGAGTGTCATGTTCATGAAACCAGTTTGAGATGATATCCATGTCACAAAGCTCACATCTCCAACTGGTTTCTTGAACAGGACAAGGAGCTTCCTGTACTGCAATGGCCTCCACAGTCACCAGATCTCAATCCAATAGAGCACCTTTGGGATGTGGAGTAACGGGAGATTTGCATCATGGATGTGCAACCGACAAATCAGCAGCAACTGCGTGATGCTATCATGTCAATATGGACCAAAATCTCTGAGGAATGTTTTTCGACACCTTGTTGAATCTCTGCCATGAAGAATGATGGCAGTTCTGAAGGCAAAGGGAGTCCAACCCAGTGACCATGTCCATCCCTTTATGACCACAGTGTACCCTTCTGATGGCTACTTCCAGCAGCATATTGACATGATAGCACCATGCAGTTGATGCCGATTTGTCGGCTGCACATCATGATGCGAAACTCCCGTTCCACCAAATCCCAAAGGTGCTCTATTGGATTGAGATCTGGTGACTGTGGCGGCCATTGGAGTGCAGGGAACTCATTGTCATGTTCAAGAAACCAGTTTGAGATGATGTCCATGTCACAAGACCATGTCGCAAAGCTCACGTCATCTCAAACTGGTTTCTTGAACATGACACTCCCTGCACTCCAATGGCCGCCACAGTCACCAGATCTCAGTCCAATAGAGCACCTTTGGGATTTGGTGGAACGGGAGTTTCGCATCATGGATGTGATGCCGTCATGTCAATATGGACTAAAATCTCTGAGGAATGTTTCCATCGCCTTGTTGGATCTACGCCATGAAGAATGAAGGCAAAAGGGGGTCCAACCCGGTACTAGCAAGGCGTACCTAATAAAGTGCCCGGTGAGCGTATACCGAGCCTGTTATCTGCCTCCCCCCGACCATCTCGGTGTTCATGTAGACTTGTAAAAATGACTTAAGTCCACTTAAATCTGCTGTCTCCCGTGTGGCGGGAGGGCGGGCCCCTGAGCATTGCCAAACCATCAGACCGTGGCTCGATTCGCGGGTCTGGCACCTACCGCGCCGTCATTATAAGGCCATTTGCCAGCGGCGGCTCTCTGCCAGGTTCAGTCATCCGGCTCAGCGGTGCGTTGGCTGCACACCGGCCGGCCCGGTACTGTTTTGTTGGTCTCAATCCCCTTTTTTTTTTGGAGCCAGAAATCTCACGCGGCTCTGCAGAAGCTGTATAAAATCCGCTTATTAAAGGGTCACTCCACCCGACAGGGATGTAACGTAACTGAGCCATTCCTTATCCGTCTCCAGGGGGTGCTTTTTGTCTTTCAGATTCCAGGGCTGTGCAACGGTTTTAAGACTCCTTCACTTCCTGTTTGATTTTTAAAAAATCGAATGGTTAGGTTTTTAGCCTTTTTTGGAGAGGGGCCCTATGTCATGTGCGCTATACCTATCCACTCTGCTGTATGCTACACGCTCCATGTGTATCCTCTCTCTATATACTATACTGTGCTGTACATTAATTAAGCTAGACTGCTCCACTTTGTACTCGGTGCAATACGTTATATTTTATATAGATGCCGTCTGTACAATGTGATGTACGTTGCATTCTTCAGATTGCTGCGTTCTGTAAGCTGTGTTGGATGCTACATACTCTAGACTTCTCCTCTGTATGCTGTGCTGTACATTGCATTCTTCAGATTGCTGCGTTGTGTACAGTTTATTGTATGTTGCGTTCTCCAGACCAATTTGCTCTGTACGCTGTGCTGTACGTTGCATTCTGCAGATTGCTGCTTTCTGTAAGCTGTGTTGGATGCTACATCCTCCAGAATGCTCCTACGTATGCTGTGCTGTACATTGCATTCTTCAGATTGCTGCATTGTGTACGGCATATTGTATGTTGTGTTCTCTAGATTGATTTAGCTCTTTACACTGTGCTGTACTTTGCATACTGCCGATTTCTGTGTTGGACGTTGCATACTCCAGACTGCTCCACCCAATATGCTGTGCTGTACGTTGCATTTTGCAGATTGCTACATTGTGTACAGTGTATTGTATGTTGCGTTCTCCAGACCAATTCGCTCTGTACGCTGTGATGTACATTGCAGCCTTCAGATTTCTGCATTGTACTTACTCCAGACTGCTCCTCCTGTATGCTGTGCTGTACATTTTGCAGATTGCTACATTGTGTACGCCGCAGGCTTAGCAAGCCTCCGGCCCTCCAGCTGTGGTGGAACTACAAATCCCATGAGGCATTGCAAGATTCTCACAGCCACAGACAGGACTCCCGGAGAGAGATGCATCATGGGATTTGTAGTTTCACCACAGCTGGAGGGCCGGAGGTTTGCTACCCCCGGTGTACGGTATACTCTGTTGTGTCCAGGCTGATTTGCTCTGTACGCTGTGCTGTACCTGGCATTCTTCAGATTGCTGCTTCCTGTAAGCTGTTGGACGTTACCCTAGACTTCTCTGTATACTGTGCTGTATGTTACATTCTACAGGTTGCTACATTGTGTACAGTATATTGTATGTTGCGTTCTCCAGGCCAATTCACTCTGCACGCTGTGATGTACGTTGCATTCTTCAGATTGCTGCATTCTGTAAGCTGTGTTGGCGGTTACATACCCCAGACTGCTCCACTCTGTATGCTGTGCTGTATGTTCATTCTACAGGTTGCTACATTGTGTACGGTATATTGTATTCTCCAGACTGATTCGCTCTGTATGCTGTGCTGGAAGTTGCATTCTCTAGACTGGAAGGCTCAGCGAAGTCTGCCTGACCTGCGGTGTGGCGGGTCTGAGGACATTAGAGTGTCAGCTCTGCGGTGCTGCAGATGATGTGCCCGGAACTCTCTATAAAACGTTACAATGCTCTGCAGATGCGAGTCGTAAAAAAGAAACCGAAAGCGGTCACACTTGCCCTTATTGAATAATGAAATTAATATTTATCATGCCATAGCTAACTAAGGCTTGTATCCCCCGAATGGTCAAAATAGATGAGCACATGTCCAGACTGCAGACCAGAACACAGTGTGGCACAGCTACAGCCAATTCTGTATACCTGGCTTTATATTATTATTACATTTTCTTATAATATAAAGCCAGGTATGCGGTACATAGTTATCTTCTTTTTTTTAAATAATATATGCCGGTAAACAGCATTTTTGTGCCCAGCCCCATGAGGTGTGTCTGTACTAACCTGCTGTGTCGTCGTCTCCGTCTGCTTCAGCCACTCCGTGTCACAGCCTAGTCATCTGCTCCATTCTGACCTCTTCTCCCGCTGATTGGATGAAGACAAGCTAATTTGCCGACAAACGTCAGGTGGTCATAATACTCTGGCCACTCAGTGTATAGCGCCAATGTATGTTTAGACCTCTGGTGATCATTCTCATGGTTTGTCCTGGTGTGTATATAGCACCAACATAGGCTATAGAGCACTGAGCACTATAGACCTCCAACGACTGGTCTCATGGTTTGTCCCGGTTTATACAGAACCAACATAGGCTATTGAGCACTATAGAGCTCTGGTGACAGTTCTCATGGTTTGTCCCGGTTTATATAGCGCCAACATAGGCTATAGAGCACTGAGCACTATAGCGCTCCAGTGACCGTTCTTATGGTTTGTCCTGGTGTGCGTATATATAACGCCAACATAGGCTTTAGCGCAATGAGCACTAGAGAGCTCCGGTTACCGTTCTCGTGCTTTGTTCC
>NW_017306756.1:608397-611465 GCF_000935625.1 Nanorana parkeri | reverse complement strand
ATATATATATATATATATATATCGCCAACATAGGCTATTGAGCACTATAGAGCTCTGGTGACCGTTCTCATGGTTTGTCCTGGTTTTTATAGCAACAACATGACCATCCTTGTGGTTTGTCCCAATATATAAAGCGCCAACATAGGCTAGAGAGGTCCCATGTCAATGCCTGTGGTTTGTCCCGGTTTATATGGAGCCAACATAGGCTATAGAGCACTGAGCACTATAGAGCTCCGGTGACCGTCCCCGTGGTTTGTCCTTGTTTGTTTATATAGCAACAACATAGGCTATAAAGCAATGAGCAATAGAGAGCTCCTCGTGGTTTGTCCCGGTTTACACAGAGCCAACAAAGGCTATTGAGCACTGTAATGCTCCAGTGATTGTTGGGCTAGAGAGCCCTATGGTTCTCCGGTGACCGTTCTCGTGGTTTGTCCTGGTTTATATAGCACCAACATAGTCTATAGAACAATGAGCACTAGAGAGCTCCGGTGACGGTCCTCGTGGTTTGTCCCAGGTTATATAGTGCCTACATAGGCTATAGAGTACTAGAGAGCTCCGGTGACCGTCCTCGTGGTTTGTCCCGGTTTACACAGAGCCAACATTAGGCGATAGAGCACTGAGCTAATAATTGTGTGTGGCGTGGTTTCATGTCATGGAACATTGAGATGCACGTAGATGGAACTGTTCTGCTGCTATTGACTTGTCGGCCGTCTGTTTACTTTTGCGCTGTGTAAATCACTGCGGTCAGCACAGAGTAACCTGTTGTGTCCACGGCTAAGGTTACACATTCCCGCCAGCGCAGGAAACAGAGGGATCCGAGCCTGGGCTCCTATTTTAGGTAGCAGAACCAGAGCCATCCAGCCGTAGCAGGCCACGAGGGAAGCCAACCTGTCCTATAATTGATCAGGTCGTAAAAATTGAGGGTCTCTGGATTCCGATGGCCGAATGTTCTGTTCTGGAATGTTCCCATAGTAACGTTCAGGATTGAGTGACCACTGAAATAGTCCCTGGGACAGCGCAACGGGGAAATCTCAAATTTTACCATAGAACACAAAATTCGTCAGTTGGCCTTCATTTCTTGTCCTCTTCTTGCAACTTTTTTGGTGACACTTTATCGTCAACTACCAAATCCATGGATATTAACATGGTGTTGGCCAACCCTTGTGGCTTTTATGGCTACTACTCTTCCAGGAAGGCTTTTCACAAGATTTTGGAGGGTGTCTGTGGGATTTTATGCCCCTTCAGCCATAAGGGCATTGGTGAGATGTTGGAGAAGATGACCTGGCCAGTAACCAGTGTTTTCAATCCAGAAGATGTTCAGTAGAGTTGAGGTCAGGGATCTGTGAAGGCCACTCTAGTTCCTCCACACCAAACTCGGTGTATGTAGAGCTGGCCATGTGCACGGGGTCCTCTCCCACCCTCCCCCCAAACTGTTACCGCAAGCCTGGAAGATCACGATGGTCTACAATGTATCCGCATGCTGTGGCAATTGCCCTTCAGTGGGAACGCAAGAAGATGTTGAGATGTCCTCGTACTTTGGGCAACTTAATGTAGAATAAAATGAAATGTATCGAACATTTTGCATTGCTAGATCTTAAGTTGATTACACACATGACTAGGGATGCACCAATACCGGTACTGAGTACAAGTACCAAAGTCCCATTTAAGGAAGTCCCGTTAAGGAAGCCAGGCGGTGTGTAATGACTCACCACCTGGCTTCCTGATTAGCAGGGAAGCCGTCGCCACTAGGCGACGAGAAAGCATGGAGCCGGCTTTCTGGCCAATCGGGAGGCCGGAAGCTGTGTAATGACACGGCACTCGGCTTCCTGATTTGCCGGGAAGCTGGCTCCATGCTCCCCCGTCAAGAGGTCACGAGGGAGCATGAAGCCGGATTCCCGGCCAATCGGAAAGCCAGGTGCTGCGTCATTATGCAGCGCCCGGCTTCCTGATTGGCCAGCTTCTTGACCAATCAGCATGGAGCCGGCTTTCTGGCCGATCATTACACGGCGACTGGCTCCCTTGATTGGACGGGAAGCCAACTCTATGCGCCCTCCTCACGAGGGAGCATGAAGCCGGCTTTCCAGCCAGAGACCCGGGCTCTGCGTCATTAGACGGCGCCCGGCATCCTGACTGGCTAGCTTCCCGACCAATCGAAAAAAACGGGCAGTGTGTAATGACTGGAAGCTGGCCAAGTAAGTAGCATGGAGGCGGCTTTCTGGCCAATCAGGAAGCTGGGCGCCGTGTAATGACGCGGCGTCCGGCTCTCTGGCCGGAAAGCCGGCTTCATGCTCCCTCGTTATTTGTGACCAGGGAGCATGGAGGTGGCTTCCCAGCCAATCAGGGAGTCGGGCGCCGCGTCATTACACGCTGCCCGGCTTCCTGATTGGCCAGAAAGCCACCTCCATGCTCCCTGGTCACAAGTGACCAGGGAGCCTGCTTCCTGGCCAATCGGGGAAGCTGTTCATCGCTGCCCGACTTCCTGATACAGGAAGTATCTGGCTAGGCATCGGGGCATTTGGGTGAGTAAGAGTACTCGCCCAAATACTCGGCATCGCCACCAATACTAGTATCAGCATCGGTGCATCCCTAATTCAATATATTCATTTTATGCCTTTAAACTGAAATGATTATTTACAAAGCTTTTGAAGTGGGACGCATGTGCCTTGTAGTTACCAGGTAGCTCCGGCCTGCTCTGGAGAATGAGCGTTGAAAAGAAAAATATTTAGTTTGATTGAAGACGCATAGAGGGAAATCTATGAAATCTGGAGCAGTTGCCCATGGCAACCAATCGGCTTCCCTCTTACATTTCCAAAGCTTAACCAAACAAACTGAAGAGAGAAGCTGATTGGCTACATGATACTAATATCGGCGCATCCCTACACATGACCTAAAAATGTGCGTCGTCTGCGTCACACTTTGTCACACGTCTACATTGATTGAGGTTCTGGAACCTGTTCCCGAGCCATCGGCACCTACACAGAGCCAAACATGGTTACTGCTGTCATGGCAAGCCGTGAGTTGTTGACACCGAGTATCATGGGATGATTTCTCCAGCGCAGCTCGTGTCT
>NW_017306756.1:600243-608341 GCF_000935625.1 Nanorana parkeri | reverse complement strand
TTTCAGACGTGCAGCTCTACTTCCGCTCGGTGTCTACATGTGACCGTCCCATAGGCACCACAGTCTGACCAGTGTGTCAGGTACAATCTAGCAGACCTGGTCAGACACGCCCCCTTCCTCCTCCACAGTACAACTGCTCATGAAGATCCCTGGGATAAGGGGCGGGGCCATTACTCTTTGACGCCAGCACAGAGCACTGGATTGGGAGGGACGGGGAATCCCACTAAGAAAGAAAAAAAAAGGCATTTCCAAAGGAACATTTGCTCTGTGTGTGGAAACAGCGGTCTCTCCGACCTTCAACCATCTCTGACCTTCATTGACCTCTGTGGCAGAGAGTCCCCTCATGTTTGTGGTGAGCCGTCTGTCTCGGATGTAATCTTGTTTGCTGGAAGCAGGGGTCTCTCTGCAGAGGTCAGAGCTGTAGCTGTGCAATCTTATAGGAGGGTAGTAAGTCTGACTCAGCAAGAAGGCATGTTGTGGGGGGGGGGGGGGGGGAAGAGGCTTTTCTACTTGGGATGTGGAGCAGGGAATGATTCTTAACCCCTCTCTGATCTTCATTGTGGTCTGCGGCAGAGAGTCCCCCTCATGTTTGTGGTGAGCTGTCTGTTTCTGAAACACCTGGTTTGCATGGTAATCTCCTGGTTCGCATGTTATCTTGCTGGCTGGAAGCAGGGGGTCTCTCTGCAGAGGTCAGAGCTGTGGCTGTGCAATATCACTCATTGGAGGGCAGTAGGTCTGACTCGGCAAGAAGGCATGTTGGACCTCTGCAGAGAGACCACCGATTCACGCAGAGTAAAGGCCGTGACACACTGCACGCGAAGCCGTGCAGAGCGAAGCAAACCTCTCCGGCACGGAGCTTCGCGTGCAGTGTGTGAGCTGAGTGCAGTCAGATGATTGACTGCACCTTCAGCCAATCGGCTCGTGCTTAACAACCTGCCAGCTGTCGCATCCCGTCGCGCCAGTTTATACGCGCGAGCCGATTGGCTGAAGTTGAAATTGTTCATCTCGGCACGCTCAGCTCCGCGAGCTCTCGCCAGCTGAGGTGCCCAGAAGAAAATTACATGACACACTGCTCGCAAAGGCAGCGCGCCACCGCTCCGCGCTGCTTCGCCTGCAGTGTGTCACGGCCTTAAGACTCCTTCTCTACAGCATGCTGGCAGGGGACGGGGGATGTGGAGCAGGGAATTATTCTTAACCCCTCTCAGCTCTTCATCGCCGTCTGTGGCAGAGTGTCTCCCTCATGTTTGTGGTGAGCCATCTGTTTCTGGATATGTCATCTTGCTTGCTGGAAGCAGGGGTCTCCCTGCAGAGGTCAGAGCTGTACCTATGCAATCACCAAAACGCAGAGGGGGGTTTTATCAAAAACTGGAGCAGATTTGCACGGCAGCCAATCAGCATCTCTCTCTCATTTTCAAATCTCACCTGAGCAAACTGTAGAGAGATGCCCCCCCCATACTCTGCTGATTTGGAGGGCAGTAGGTCTGACTCGGCAAGAAGACCTGTTGGACCTCTGCAGAGAGACCACTGATTCACACAAAGAGCAAGAATCCTTCTCTGCAGCACTCTGGCGGGGGGGGGTGGGGAGGGGGGCTTTTCTCCGGGGGATGTGAAGCAGGGAATGATTCTTAACCCCTCTCAGCTCTTCATTGCTGTCTGTGGCTCCGTGGCGGAGAGTCCCCTCGTGTTTGCGGTGAACTGTCTGTTTCCGGATGCGTCACCTTACTTTGTTTTGGGCTTTGGTTTCAGTCGTGTAGCTCTGTGCGGCTTCATTATTGATCAATAAACGAGCCGGCACAGCTGACAATCATCCAGCGTGCTGGGAAGTCTATGACGTGCTGGTCTGTGGGGTTGCGAGCAATCGGCAGCGCTCGGTTTAGCGCCCCCGACACGCTCGATATGTGTCATCATCAAGGGAAGTTGCATTGCTATTTGTGATGCAACGTTATTACTTGCGGTCTTTTATTTTCGGTTGTTTTGTATTCCGTCGGAAGCTTTCTAGGTCCTTCCTGTAGAAGAGAGACACTTCCTGTATAAGAGGAAATGTCATTTGCATCCCCGCTGAAAGACTGCCGAGAGTCAGATCACTTCACCGCATTGATCTCCCCGCTGAACGATTGTGGAGATGAGGGATGGAAGTAGGGCTGCAGCTAACGATTATTTTCATAATCGATTAGTTGGCCGATTATTAAGTTCGATTAATCGATTAATCGGATTTTTTTTAAAAAGGCTCCAGTGATGGACTACTAGTTTCTATTGAGATTTGAGGGCCAGACACATGTCCTCAGCGTGTGCGTGGCGTAAGCGGCGTCGCGTGAGCGGGTATACCGGCGTAGGCGCGAGCGGCTTAAACGACGTGGGCGTGGCGTAAGCAGCGGGCGGGAAATTTGAATTTTAGCCGATGAATCGACGATGGAAAACGTTGACAACGTTGTCCATCGTCGATTTTAATCGACTTAATCGAATAACTGTTGCAGCTCTAGATGGAAGGCTCCTGGTGAGACCGTTAAACCGCACCTCATGGCCACCCCCTTTTAGGGCTGCTTTACACCAGTCGTGTGTGTGATCCTCAGGACCCATCTGGCCCCGCCTCCAATTCTGCTTCCCAAGAGAGCACTTACCAGGTGTTTCAAACAACTTTATTGCACCACCGTGTACACAGGTGCCCTGCCAACTCCTCCTTTTGATACCTCTGTACTGTTCCATTGTAAGCAGAATCGGTGGTGATCCAAGACTGGAATTGACAAATGGGAACAGTAAAGCGCAGTCCCTATACAGCATTACTCGGCACTTGGGGCAGCCACATTGGCTCAGGTTTGCAACCATCTCTAAGGCATTCTAAACAATATAGTGCGGCTCCTTTATGAGAAGTGATACCAGGCTAGGCTGCTTATGCTTTCCAGGTAGTAATGCAGTTGTGTTTGAAGTCAGAACGTCATCTGGGTACCTCCCGATCTACTGAGCCGACCTGTGACAGTGTCATTGTCACACATCGGCTGGACTATGAGGTGAGTGAAAAGCACCCCCCTCATAGTTCTCCTTTTAATTTGCAAGCCATTGCTGTCGGATTCCAGAGATTTCCCCCACCTGTGTCCCTTTTTAGGTGGTTAGCTTCAATCTCCTGAATGCAGCACTATAACCCAGTTGTCCAGGACTTGCTACAATTCTTGTGTCCCTCGGAAGGTTAGTTCCAATATCCCGAAGGCAGCAGTATAACCCAATTATCCAATATTATCTGCAATTCCTGTGTCTCTTACGAGGTTATTTCCAACCTCCTGAAGGCAGCATTATAACCCAGTTGTCCAGGATTATCTGCAATTCCTATGTCTCTTAGGAGGTTAGCTTCAATCTCCTGAATGCAGCACTATAACCCAGTTGTCCAGGATTCGCTACAATTCTTGTCCCTCGGGATGTTATTTCCAACCCTCTGAAGGCAATAGAATAACCCAATTATCCAAGAATATCTACTATTCCTGTGTCCCTTACGAGCTTATTTCCAACCTCCTGAAGGCAGCATTATAACCCAGTTGTCAAGGATTATGTACAATTCCTGTGTCCCTCAAGAGGTTATATTCAATCTCCATGAAGGCAGCATCATATCTCAATTGCCCAAGACTATCTACAATGCCTGTGTCCCAGAGGTTAGTGCCAATCTCCTGAAGGCAGCGCTATAACCCAACTGTCCAAGATTTGTCCCTCAGGAGGTTAGTTCTAACCTCCCAAAGGCAACTGTATAATTCAATTGTCCAAAATGATCTACAATTCCTGTGTCCTAAGGAGGTTAGGTCTTACCACCTTTAGGAAGCGGTATAACCCAATTGTCCAGGTTTATCTACAATTCCTGTGTCCCTCAGAGGTTAGATCCCAGCCTTTCAAAGGCAGCGGTATAACCCAATTGTTCACGATTATCTACCATTCCTGTGTCCCTTTTATGACGCTAGCGCCAACCTCCTAAAGGCAGCAGTATAACCCAGTTGCCCAAGATTATCTGCAATTCCTGTGTCCCTCAAGAGGTTAAATTCAATCTCTTGAAGGCACCATAACCTAACTGTCCGAGATCATCTATTATTCCTGTGTCCCTCAGTGGACTTCAGGAAAAAGATTAGGGCAAGTACAAAAATCTTATCTTTCTGTGCCGAACAAAACCTTTTAAATTTTTTTGATAAAATTTCTCCTCATCCGTATTCAGAGTAGGGTCGGGCGGTAATTCTGCGCTCGCCGTGCCGCGCCGCATACCAAACGCATGAATAAAGGTGATCTGTGCTGCCGGGGCGCGATCTCCCTGAGTCATGCAATCTCGCCAGGAGCCTCGGCTCAACAGAATGGGAGGTGCAAGGAGGAAGAAAAGCATATTTGTACAGGGATTAGTTACCCTAAGAGTATTAGGAATACACGGGTATGTGTGTGACATGAGCTGCACAGCGCCGTCAGTGTCATGTGGACGGGGGAGGCAGCTTGAACTGGTTCTGTGCGGACGCCTTCTACACGGCTCACAAGTATCCTTCATTCCCCAGCCTGCCTGCCTGCCGAGCGTGTGCTGCTACAAGGGGAGCCGCTTGTCCTCGACGTTCCCGTAAGTCACACCGATCTCGCCTTGCGCTGTTTTTTTTGTTGGGTTTCATTTGTTTTCACTCGCTTCATGACTTCACCGCTACGGGAAAAGCTTTCAGGTAGAATAACTAAAATGGAGCAGAGATGTGGGGGGGACGACGTATGGAGCCACGGGGACTGTCCACACCGGGTGTCTGCGGCGTTGTCCACCGGATCTTGGGGTGAAGGTGCGGCGTAAGGAATAGAGGACATGTTGCAGAAAGATGAGCCAGATCAGAACTTTGCTACATTGTATTCTTTCTCACCGACCCTCTTCCGATATCGGTTCCGCATCAGCCCAGTGGGTGCGAGGAATAGGGGGGTCAGTGTAGGGAGTTTGCTGCCCTACTCTCCGCGCCTTTTAATCAAAACTCTGACAAAGACCTGCGGTTGGCCGAGCGCACCTTGTTCCTTTTTTTCGGGATGGATGTTGGCTGTTTGGGGTTTGTTGCACGGATTTTCTTTTCTTTTCTTGTTGGGTGGTGGTGGTGGGACGGTCAGGTGACGCTCCGGGGGGAGGTGAGGGAGGTGTAGGTTCATTCCAGGTTTTGTGGTTACAATAGGTTTTTGTGTTTGAAGAGTTTTGTCGGTCTGTTTCATCTGAAAGGGAAGCGTTTGTTATATTCGGGGTCACGTCCCTCAGAATGCGCCGTGAGTAAAGTTTACTGCGATGTGTTTACATAGTTATCGTGTGTGTGTGTGTGTGTGTGTGTGTCACTGCATGACTTTCATCAGACGTGTGTACAATATATGGCGAGAGTGTGTTTGGATAAATATTGCACACTTTTGCTTTCTCGCGTGCTTTCGATTGCTCTTTTCCTCACGCTTTCTTGCCCGTCCCCCCTGTGCTCCTTCTTGCCCGTGCCCCCTGTTGTGCTCCTTCTTGCCCGTGCCCCCTGTTGTGCTCCTTCTTGCCCGTGCCCCCTGTTGTGCTCCTTCTTGCCCGTGCCCCCTGTTGTGCTCCTTCTTGCCCGTGCCCCCTGTTGTGCTCCTTCTTGCCCGTGCCCCCTGTTGTGCTCCTTCTTGCCCGTGCCCCCTGTTGTGCTCCTTCTTGCCCGTGCCCCCTGTTGTGCTCCTTCTTGCCCGTGCCCCCTGTTGTGCTCCTTCTTGCCCGTGCCCCCTGTTGTGCTCCTTCTTGCCCGTGCCCCCTGTTGTGCTCCTTCTTGCCCGTGCCCCCTGTTGTGCTCCTTCTTGCCCGTGCCCCCTGTTGTGCTCCTTCTTGCCCGTGCCCCCTGTTGTGCTCCTTCTTGCCCGTGCCCCCTGTTGTGCTCCTTCTTGCCCGTGCCCCCTGTTGTGCTCCTTCTTGCCCGTGCCCCCTGTTGTGCTCCTTCTTGCCCGTGCCCCCTGTTGTGCTCCTTCTTGCCCGTGCCCCCTGTTGTGCTCCTTCTTGCCCGTGCCCCCTGTTGTGCTCCTTCTTGCCCGTGCCCCCTGTTGTGCTCCTTCTTGCCCGTGCCCCCTGTTGTGCTCCTTCTTGCCCGTGCCCCCTGTTGTGCTCCTTCTTGCCCGTGCCCCCTGTTGTGCTCCTTCTTGCCCGTGCCCCCTGTTGTGCTCCTTCTTGCCCGTGCCCCCTGTTGTGCTCCTTCTTGCCCGTGCCCCCTGTTGTGCTCCTTCTTGCCCGTGCCCCCTGTTGTGCTCCTTCTTGCCCGTGCCCCCTGTTGTGCTCCTTCTTGCCCGTGCCCCCTGTTGTGCTCCTTCTTGCCCGTGCCCCCTGTTGTGCTCCTTCTTGCCCGTGCCCCCTGTTGTGCTCCTTCTTGCCCGTGCCCCCTGTTGCGCTCCTTCTTGCCCGTGCCCCCTGTTGTGCTTTTCTCTTGCCTTCTTTCATTCTATTTTCCTCTCGGTCTCTTTTGTACTTGGTCTTCGCTCTTTGCTGTGTATATTTATATCTATCCATTATCCCCAATGTACCCGGCTGTCAGTAGATGCGTGCAGTGAAGAAAACTATCCTCCCCCGGCCCCATAGCGTGTCTCCAGTGTTCTGAGGTTACACGTTACATGGTCCAGTCGTGGTCTCCATCGTGAACATTGGGTCATGTATGGGCACCGCGATGTCACGACAGGTTTGTCCGTGGTTACGATGTCTTTACATGAGGAGTGTGTTGTGTGCAGGTCTCGACGTTCTCACGACTGCGCTCATCACCACCTGTACAGATGTGTGACCTCCTTCCTGCCCTCGGGTTCCTCTCAGCTGCCTGTGGTCCCCGGTGTACATCGGAGTCTCTGACTTTCCGCACAGCGTGGATGACAGACAGCTGCTTGGTGCAGATTGTGTTTTATGGTGGATGTAGAACCCAGAGTAGGGATCCAGAGGGATGCTGGAATTGCTCTTTTCACCTGTGTTAATACCAATCTTCTCCTCCTGACATGTGATATGCCTTTCCATGGGCAGAATAGAGGTTCCCGCCTATTGAGGGCTTGTAATTCAATTTTGGATGGATGGCAATGGGTCCAATTGAAGGATCACCTTTTTTGTATCTCTTTTATTGTTATGTATCTCTTTCTGCAGTGCTCTGTGCTGGCAGAGATAAGTAACAGCCACACGCCCCTCACAGCGTTGCAAAGGGGACAGGGGTTGTGTCTGAGTAGGTCTGTTACTGAGTGCTGATTACTGAGTGCACTAGGTGTAACTCTGGTGCCTGTTTGACTGCACAATCACACCCCGTACAGCCATCTGACTGCATATGTATTTGGCCCATCTGCTCACTGATCACTGGGGCAGACTGAGGAAATGCTTCCTCCTGCTTGCAGCAGACTGATCACTGGGGGAAGGGAGACTGAGGAAATGCTTCCTCCTGCCTGCGGCACACTGGCGGAATCATCTCAGTCTAAGCAAAAACCTTGAGCACCTTGAAGAACATGAGTGAGTGTCGGGCTCCATCAGCTGACGGTCATATGTTATACATCTGGCATGAAGTCTGAATCACTGACATTTCTGCCGGCTTGTGATGAGGCCGCGCTCCTTCTACTGCCGGCAGGACAGAACGCAGGATTGTTTTGCTTAATCGTTGAGCCATCACATTGTCTTGGCAATGAGGTAATCGCATCGAAGCTCGAGTCCCCGCGGTTGCTTGGGTTTTACTTTGCCTGTCATGAGAATGACACAAATCCCTGTTCCCACCATCCCTGTGCTGAGTTCCCGGGTCTGTACACCCGCTGTGCCCATTATGAGGGGCTCCCACAGTCCACCAGCAGGACAGAGCAGGTTGTCTCGCACAACAGGTCTTCGCTGCCCTTCAGGTGACCCGCCGTCGTTTACCTTCAGGAGGTGTCATTGTCCTCCCAGTGATAACGCAGAGCCTTTTGTTTGTCACGTAAACACTTTGGAGCCGTCGCTTGGCCGGCAGACCTGTGACCACGCCGCGGGGGTCACCGCCGGTCAAAGATCAAAGCAGCGTGACGCATTTTTTCCTTTTTCTTTTCCGGACCGACGGGTTTTGTCACTTTGTGTCATTTGGTGTTAAAAATAAACCCGACTTGGGGGATTCTTCCTCAGCGGTGACATCACCTTTGTTGG